>NC_084802.1:190836709-191139739 GCF_963169125.1 Humulus lupulus
TCAAATGGCCAAGGGCTTTGCATCTGCTTCAACTCACTTCGTAGTCAGCAATGCAAGCTTGTTTTATACTCCTCCATATAATTGTTCCACCCCCAAGTGTGAAAACAGATCCAGACGTAGATTTCCTAGAATCTTTGTTAAATTAGAAGTCAGAATCTGTATATCCGATTGGAATCAAATTCTCTCTGAAACATACTAGCATATAGTCTCTTATTCTCCTAAGATACTTGATAATGTGTTTGACTATTGTAACGTCTCAAAAATTTAAAAAGAAAGATAATTTTGGCTTTGGATAGTGTGTTAGGGGGTGTAACTGATTATGAGTGCATTATGTGTTTAATTAGGGAAATTGCACGGTGGGCCTGTTGATTAACAACAACAAAATTTCCCATCGCTCATATAAACAGTTTATACATTGAAGAATACATGTAGAAACCATTAATATACAAAATTATTAATCATTCAACATATATATACACGCTCATACATGTATATATATACATAGATATACACGCATACACATATATACATATATATATTCACAACTATATATTACATGCACACTGTTGTACCCAAATTTTAACACGAGTTCATTCGTTCAGCTCAGATACAGCTAGCAGATAGATACACTGAGAGATAACTGAGGGGAATAATATCTGCTTGTTATCCATATGGACAGTTTTAGATTCATGGTGGGCATACGTGAATATAGTCGTTCTGAGTTTATCCCGAACTAAGGGTGCAATGGCTGTGAAGTGCGAGCTCGGAATATTGAATAGCTGTCGAAGCACGAGCTTGGAGGAGATATCCAAATCGTGGAAATTCTAGTATATTGCATGCTCAAGGATCCCCAGTGACTCGGGATCCCTTTATACGTTTATTTATGACCAGACTGTCATAATTATTATCCGAGATAGCAGGAACCTGTTATCCTGTTATCAAATCATATCCCAATATAAATGGGAATTATTTGTATTAAAACTGTAATTATTATGTAAATACGTGATTGACTCATGCGGTTACCCAAACTTGTCCATGGACTCCCCCTATAAATACTATAAATATTGGACAGGAAAGGGGACCATTATTCTGTAATACAAAAACTCTGCCAAAATAGAGAGAGAAACAACAATAATATTGACTTGTGGACTAAGTGGATTTTAACCACTGAACCACGTAAAAGTTCTGTGTTCTTGAGTGAATTTTGTTTATTGTTCATTACGGTTTATCATTAAGCACTAATTTATCTTATTATTTCTTAATACACTGTTGGCGAAAAATCGCATCAACACACACGTATACAGATATATAAGGACATAAATATTTACCTCTTGAAGCCTATCAAGTGTTATATTATTTCATATAATATAATATTAGATTAAATAATGTGACAAAATGTGATTTGTCACACAAATGTGATTTGTCACACCTTGTAACATATTATTGAGAGTCACATAATTGGACACATGTGTGTGCCCAAATGTGACATATTTTAGAGTTACAAATTTGTAACTCCCAAATATTACCCAATAATGTGTATATTATATGTTACACATTTGAGATTGGATTTCATAGAGCCATATGAGAAATGGCTGATAGAGATGTGATTTTCACTCCCATATTGTGTATGGAAGTTACAAAATCAAGTGGGAATAAATTGGAACGTTTTGGAAAAAACTTAAAAAATTGGTTCCTGAAACTGACCAAGGGTTGTGGCGCTTGAAACAAGCGCCGCGGCGCTAGTGGCTGACAGATTCATACTAATTCAATTTTTATCCAATTTTGAACGTTTCCAACAGCCAAGTAACTCCCAAATCTCTATTTTAATTCCATAAAACACCCAATTAATCATTGGTAACAGCCATGGGGGTTGGTGGAATTTGAAATTCAAAGGGTGTCTCTAAACTCTATAAATAGGAGCCTAATGCTCACTTGTAAGACACACCATTTTTCATCCACAAAGCACTTGGCTGAAAAATACACCTTGAGGCTTGATTATTCCAGAGAGCTATTTCCTTGAGAGATCCCTTAGTGCTTAGAGAATAGGGGGAAATAAGCTTTTGGACAAAGGTTTTAAACCTTGTTCAAGTTGGTGATCCCCACTACTCTACACTTTGGTTGTGTGAGAGTTTGTGTTTTCATTCTTTTGTTCCTCTTGATCTTATTTACTTGTATTGTTATAGTATTGAGTTTGTAATCTTCTTCTTCTACATCTTTCTATTTACTTGTATTTTGAGCAATTGAGTTGTAATACTTATTTAATCAATATTATCTTGTCTATTGTATTTTTGCATAGAGTTGTATATTGGTTTTTCCATAATTCCATTGAGCAATAATATATATTCTCTAACATCAAGTGTCCTTGAGTCTTTTCGTATAAATAATGATCTTCCTATCTAATGCTTTGAGTGCTCAAACCACGATTTTCCGGAGTGTTCTCTATACCTCAAGATGTGGGTGGGCACTTAGAGAAAAAAATGTTTGTAATTTATAAATCACAAGTTTATCTCAACACATGAGTACTTGGATTATGACTTGAGAAATGTTGGAATAAGAAGATAAGAAAATGAAGAATTTCTTGTCTGACAATTTTCTGAATCTCTTCTGAATTGCTATTCTTCTTTTCTTATTATCACATAATATATATAGGTTGTATATTGCACCATTATTCATCATAATAATAATAATGATGATATAAATAGATTTAGGTCATATCTAACTTACTAAATTTGAAAAATCTATTTTCAAATTATCAATTAATTAAATAAAAAAAAATATGAAAAACCCAATACTGATGCTTTATCAGTACCTCACGCACGCATGACATAGTCCGGTGTTATGCGTGCAACACTATTCCTATTCAGAGAACATTTCATTTTTCCTATTTTCTTTTATTTATATATTTATTTATTAAAATAAATCTCTCCCATAAAATATAGTATCATCTTTTTAAGGAAAAGATCACAACTATAATTCAAATTTAAATTTTAAATTCAAAATTTAAACTAATGATCATCATTATCATCATCCTTTTAAAAATTAATAAATCAAAACTATTTTGATTTACCATTTTTATTCTCCTACTCAAATAAAATAATTAATTTCAAAAATTAATTAATTTATTATTATATATATTTCGAATTTTAATATTTAAATAAATAAATATATTTTCAAAATTTAATAATTAATACCTCAATTATCATATAATTGTATATTTGATCCGAAAAATAAAATTCTTCTCAAATTTTCAAATTACAGTTTTACCCTTGTATCAACTCTTACCTTGATATAATGTTGAGAGAGCTACCTTGGGGACCTATGGACCTATAATTTAAAGCTCCAATAAATATTAGAATATTAATCAAAGCTCTTTGATTAAATAATTATATTTATTAATATTATGATTATTCCACTATAAATATGAGATTGAACTCTTGATAATTATAGACATATATTTACACAGTACTTTATAAAAGAATAAAGTGTCAATTAATATAATCATTACATACAACGTTAATCATCTATTAATGGTTCATAATTAAAAAGGAATAAAATTACCATTTTACCCTTTTAACTATATCTAATTCCTAATGTACCATTAACTTTACTAGTGAATGTTGTGTCACAACAAGTTTGCGACGTGAGCGCTCATAACATTTTCAGTCTCAAAAGTCAACCCAATAGGGAACCATTATTCAATCTATAAGAAGGTATATATTCCATATCTGTTAAACTATGTCCCCAACCATATATATCATTGAGTACCCAAAACAATTTTTCTAAGCCTAATCATTCTGACAAACATTAACGCATGAATCAAATGATCAAATGACATATATAGGAGTTCATAGTAACCTCAGGATTAATATCATCATGTATATGATCATCGTTTGATGTGTTTGATTAATACTACGAAACGATGTTTAAACAAGTATTAATAAATCACATCTGGTCCAGTTCTATATATCACTATATATAAATTATCTTCACTAAAGTGTCCTACTACACTAGTGACCCCGATCTAGGTCACTTATATTCATAATACTAGTGAACCATACTAGTAGTAATTAATCTAAAGATTCCATAACTTTATTTTACTGTGAATTGTTTCAAGTTCATTATCTCAATCTCGATCCTCTCATACCAATATGATATTAAGATCACATAGATGAACTTTGGAATTTTCTGATATTTACTTAATATTATCAACATAATATTAGACATAGTCTATATATATAATAATTCAATTCAATTATTTATTTCATTTAAAACATTTGTCAACTACAACTTGAAGGGCACTATTCCCAACATTGTATGGGGGAACCTGACATGTTGCGCGTCATGCTCAATGAAAGTTATACAATCTTCCCCTATTTGAGATTTTTTGGAAGTTCGCTCCTCAATGGTTAGCATTTCAATATCTTGCTCGTGACACAGGGCATACCTCTCTCTTTCCTTACCACTGTCACCAGCTAAGTGTGGTCCACTGCAGATGGTGAGTAGAGTGCCCGCGACTGGGGTTGGCTGTAGAGGAGGCAAGCGTTGGCGTGCACGTGCCTGCTTGTTGCCCCAATTAGCTCCTTGTTGGGATTATCCCTTGCTCGTATATATCTCCTTAAATGTCCCTACCATATCAGAAACTCAATCTCATCCTTCAAGTGGTTGCATTCATTTGTATTATGGCCATAATCATTATGGAAGCGACAAAACTTTGTTGTATCTCTTTTTGAAATGTCCTTCTTGATGGGAGTTGGTCGCCTAAATGGTACGGTGGTGTGGTTGGCCTGGTATACTTCTGTTCGGCTGTCGACTAGGGCTATATAATTGGTGAACCTTGGTTCATATCTATTTTATGTAGGGTATTTATTGTCGAACGTAGACGGTTCAGTGCTTGCCCATTTTCTGCCATTTCTGTTGTTGTTCTTACAACCATTGTTGGACTTACTAAGGTTGCCAACAACTTTGGCTGACTCTTCTTTTTAGTCCTGATCAGCGTTTGAGGCTTTTCCTTCATTGGCGATAGCCTCCTCCAACTTGATGTATTTATTCACTCGGTCCAAAAACTCTTAGGTGTTCCTAACTCCATTTTTTCGCAAACTACTCCTTAATGGGGATTGGTGCTGTACCCCAGCTATAATGGCCATCATCTTTCCTTCATCTCCCACCGTTTTGGCGTGAGCAGCTGCTCTCATGAACCTCTGATTATACTCTTTGAGAGGTTCTCCTTCCTTTTGCCTTATATCTACTAGCTGATTTGCTTCAGTTGGATGCATGCGACCAGTATAAAATTGTCCGTAAAGCTCCTTGACGAACATTTTCCATGAAGTTATGCTTGCCGGTAAAAATTTACAATACAACTCTTGAGTAGCTCCAGACAGAATGGCTGTGAAAATCCTGCACCGAGCATCCTCGGACACTTTCTAAATATCAATTTGTATCTCAAACTTGTTCACGTGAGATATTGGGTCTTCTCTTCCAATATAGCTAGGTAGCACATGCATTTTGAATTTACTAGGGATTTCGGACATGATAATTCTATTAATGAAATGAGTGTCCTTCCTCCAATCATAGTCTATGTGGAAAGTTTTATTGCTGACTAACTGTTGAATTTTCTGGTTCAAAAAATCTATTTGGGCCTGGACAGTAGCTGGTATTGCAAGGGCAGGAGTAACCACAACATGGATATGCTCACCATACTTTTCTCTTAGGTTGGTTAGTATATCCCTTCGATCTTCATTCCTTTGTCTTTGCTCTGATGCTCCCAATCGTTCAAAGACATTAGGCTGCCTTCGATGCCCCCAGCGTTTTGACTTGTTGGTCAATGATTCATTGGTGGAGGAGGTGGAAGGTCCTTCTGCTCGAACCTTTGCTCATTAGGTCGACCAACGTTTCTTCTTGGATTTATGTTGTATCTAGAATCCCCTTCGTTGTAATCATGTCCATCTCTAAACTGTGACCCGTGAGTACGTGACGTGTTGTACGCACTATCACCTTCTCTTCGTCCAAAGCCATTGCGATAAACCGGGGGAGGCTTATGAGGTCTGCGTTGGTCGCTAGGTCCCGGGACATTATTTTTTCGTGGGGAATCTCTGACCACAGAACCTAAGTCTGGCATCCTCCTATTTCCTCAGGGAACATTCCCTGATCCTCTTTCAAGTAGGACCTGCTCGTCAGTTACAGAACGTCTTGAGCTTCGGGGACATTGCTCGTCTCTATTCTATCGAGGTGGATGTTCGTTGACTAGATCGGACCGAGGAAGCTAACATTGCTCGTTATGTCTACCGAAATTCTGGGACTGCTTTTCAGATTGAGCAGCCCAGTACTGTTCTGGTTGTTGAGGATTTCGTGATGGTTCAGGTTAAGGGTTTTGTGCATGTCAAAATTTTTGTACTATCTGTATAGTTGCCTCCAAGGCCACAGTTGCATCCCTCTGACGCCGATACATCTCGGCTTGCCTATCATTGAGCTCTCGTCTTTGTCTGTCAATTTCCATTTGTTGCATGATCATGGTCTCAACAACATTCTCCTGGTTAGCATTCAGCGTGGCTAACTCATCCTGCAACATTCCCATGGTTTCTAGCAGGGTTTTAGCATCCAATTCTTGGCTTTCTTCCTCCAGTTACACTCGAGGCTCCTCTTCAGTAACTCCTAGCGGAGGGGTTGGGTTCTGAGGATTCTTAGACGTCTAACCGGCCTGCTAACCCTGCATTTTCCAAGTAGATTTAACCCTTTTTTTTATTGAGTTTAGCTTTCAATGAAAGCACCAAAATGTTGACCAGAGATTTGGCCCACGACAAGGAGTCAAAACAACGATATAAAATAAGAACTAAACTTAAGAATAACAAACGACACACATATTTATAGTGGTCCGGCCCCGTTGATCGTTAATGACCTACTTCCACTTAGTACTCTTATTTATATAAATTCTCAAAACCTGCGATCAGATGACTAGAGTCAACCAAGTTTCACAAGCTAAGAGAAAAGATACAAAAACGTGTATAATAGCACTAGAGTCTCTGAATTCTCTAAAAGTAAAGAATTACCGCCATCCCTTAAGGAATTCTTGAGTCCTCTATTTATAGACTCGAGTGTACATAGATAGGCCATGGGCCTTGTGTAACTTGTAAATATAAAATAATATGTAAATAATACACTCTGTATTTGAAATAACAAATATCAAACAAATATATGTATACTAAACTAACTTTAAGCTTTAATTGCATTTCATCGAGCAACTATGATCGCATGTCTTTTGTCGACTTCTTTTCCTGCTGCTCCGCATAAATTCTGAATTTACCTGATAGCAAGTTTTCTTCTCTTGACGGGTCGTGGGTCGACCAGTCCTCTATCACTGTCTCGTCACATGTCCTTCACGTGCCTTATATTTGTGCCATGTCATCATGCTAAAGTTTTGGGAAAGATCTACTTTTTCTAATTTATAATTATTAATTAATGGAAAAATATCTATAAAATTCTACATCGATATTTATCTATATTATTATTATTATTGATATCTATAAAAATAAAGATTTCAAACATATAATTTCTTACTTTTTTTTTATCCTACTCTATCTCTATTTTTTTATTTTACTTTTTCTAATGTATGGTTGGCAATAATAATCTTCTATCTATCTATATATTTATATAAAAGAGAGATTTGAGGAGACGAGGTATCACTCTCTTCTTCAAATCTTCAATTTTCTCTATTTTGTGGTTTTTTTCTAATGTTTTATTAAAATAAGTAATTAATTAACAATATATCTATATATTTATATAAAAGAGAACTTTGAGGAGATGAGGCGATACCCTCTTCTTCTAATCTTTAATTTTTTTTTTGGGTTTTTCTAATTTTTTATTAAAAGAAATAATTAATTAACAATTAAAAAAAATCCATATAGTCCCACATGGTTTATAAACCATTGTGAGAATTATACATTTAGTCTATAAATAAAGTACTATTGAATTACTTTTATTTGTCCCAACATTAATATTTTATTTTTCTTATATGAGTGATTGATTTAACTTCATATTTTCCCAATGCTAATAGTTATATTTTTTTTTTCAGTTTTCAAATTTAATATATAATTTATATTTTACATATTTAAATTTTACAGTATATATTTCTATAACATTTAAATTTGTAAATTTTATATTATATGTGGAAAAAAATGACATTATTTATCTATATTTTTATATGAATATATAAATATATTTAATTCAGAGAAAACTATTATAAAATATCTATAAAAAAAATTTATGTGAAGTAACACTCTAAAAGTTTTACAAACCACATTATCTCTATTTTTGCATTTTTTATTCTACTTTTTCTAATTAATGGAAAAACATCTATAAAAACCTATATCGATATTTATCTATATGATTATTAATATCTATAAAAATAAAAATTTCAAACAAGTAATTTCTTTCTTTTTTTAATCCTACTCTATCTCTATTTTTTTATCATTTTTTTTATTTTACTTTCTCTAGTGTATGGTTGGTAATAATAAAAATAATCTTTATATTTATATAAAAGAGAGTTTTGAGGAGATGAAGTGACACTCTCTTCTTCTAATCATCTATTTTCTCTATTTTGTGTTTTTCTAATTTTTTATTTAATATTTATTAAAAGAAATAATTAATTAACAATTAAAAAAAATCTCTATAGTCTCCCATGGCTTACAAATCATTGTGAGTATTATACATTTAATCTATAAATAGAGTAGGATTACTTTGATTTGTCCCAACGTTAGTTTTTTTTTTGCTTATATGGGTGATTGATTGAACTCAATCTTGCCCAAATGCCGAATAATTATATTTTCTTTGAGTTTATCAAATTTAATATATAATTTATATTTTACATATTTAATTTTGTAGTTTATATTTTATATCATTTAAATTTTTAAATTCTATATTATATATTAAAAAATTGACGTTATTTATCTATTATATATATATATTTATATATAAATATATTTTATAAGGAAAAATATCTATAAAAAAATATAATAGTACAATTATTCTTATAATAATAGGTGAGGTAACATTATAATTTTTTTCCAAACCACTCTTTCTCTATTTTCTTTTCTTTTTTTTATTTTACTTTTTCTAATTTATGATTATTAATTAATGAAAAATGTCTATAAAAATCTATATTGATATCTATTTATATGATTATTAATATCTTAAAAGAATAAAGGTTCCAAACGAGTAATTCTTACTTTTTTTATCCTACTGAATCTCTATCTTTTTTTTTTAATTTCACTTTTTCTAATTTGTGGTTAATAATAATAATAATAATAAACGTTTAATGAAATCATTTATGTTTTTTTATTTAAACGTAAATATATTTACAAAAATATATCTTAACGTTATATATAATCTATATCTCTTCTATATAATAAGTGTGTAGATAACGGAAATTTTTGGTTTTAACGGTTTTTTATTTTTTTAATGTTAATTTTAACGGAATATTCTTATATTTAACAGAATATTCTTATATTTAACGGTAGTTTGTAAATACTTAAATTTAAATAAAATAAAATAAATAATTAAAATATGATATTTTTGAGATATTTTACAATGATAATTTTTAAAAAATAATAAATAATTAAACAAATTAAAATATGATATTTTTTTTAGATATTTTACAATGATAATTATTTATAAATAATAAATAATTAAATAATTAAATAAATTAAAATATGATATTTTTGAGATATTTTACAATGATAATTATTTAAAAATAATAAAATTATTTTATAACTTAAATAAAATTTAATTAAACTTAAACTCACTTATTAGAATAATATCATATTAAATATATAATATAATCTACTGTCAATTAGTAACAAATTGATTTTTTTTTTTTAAACTAGCAAGAAACTTAAATTTAAAATACATGTATAATATTTAATGTTACATTAAACATATAATATATAATTTTTACTCCCAAATTCAAAAACTAGAACAAACATAAACTTAAACAAAAATAAATAAATTATTTAATTACAATATGATATTTAATTGAAATTTATATGACATTAATATAAATTTAATAAAAATAATTAATAAATTCTATAAATAAAACTAAGCAATCGTGCATATTGCACGTTGCTTGTATCTAGTATATATATATATCTATATATACAATGGAGAGTTTGAAAGAGGTGATGTGTCACTTTAAAATATCTCCAAATCACTCTATCTATTTTCTAAAAAAAAATTATCATTTTTTTATTCAACTTTTTATAATTTATGGTTATTAATTAATATTTTAATATAATTTATGGTTATTAATTAATATTTTAATATAATTTATCATTTCTGTTATGAGAAATTAACTATATAGACAGATTTGTTTTGGAAATTGTTGGATTCTGATACAGAAGTAAAATAAATTTGAGCACATATAAGAATTAATTATTGTTTTTAATATGTATATGTATCTGCAAACCGTGTGAAATAAAATATCAAATGAATCTTTTGCAAGCATTTTATCACAGGTAAAGATTCAAACTCTCTATCTATATGAAAGAGCTTCAAAATTTAGAGCAACAAGTTGATTTTGTACTATAACATGTATTATTGTAAATATTATTTTTATCGTGGAGTCCAAAAGTAAAAAATCATGGGATCCCCACTATATAACATTTACATGTCATGTACCAATTTTTGTGCATTTCATTTAACAATTTATACAACATTTGAATTTAAAATAATTAAATAAATTAGTTTTAAATTAGAATAATGAGTTAAAAGAATTGACAATCAATTAAAAACTAATAAAATCAACAATTAAAGATTTAATTGTGAGAATTAAACGCTACATATATTTTTAAGAAAGATAAATATATATATATATATATATTTAAACAACCGTGCAAAGCGCGATACTACTTACTAGTTAGTGAGTATTGCTAAGGATCACTAATGTTACCACGTCATCCTAATGTTACCACACCATCTCACGTGACATTATATCAATTAATGTTAGGTGGTGTTAGTTTCTATAGCAATGCTATTACTCTTGAAGAACTAAAAAGATTAGCATGATAGTCCTGTAAAGTTCACGTGAAAGTTGTAGCCGCAATGCCGAAATGACTCTTACTTATCAAGACTTTGCACACTCTTATAAATAATAGAATAATTGAAGGAGATTGTATAATAAAATAGATTAAGAGCTGAGGAAAATGTACCCCCAATCATTGATGCAAATCTACTTATAATCTTTAGATTTTAAAAAGCACAAATTAAAAAATTGATTAGTGCGGTATTCGATCTTCCAAACTCTTGTTCTCTTTGATGGTGTTAATGGAAAATATAAATAACAAGCAACGAGTTTGGTGGCTGACATTGTATAGACATACAATAAAGATTTTCCATCAAAGTTTATGTCATAATTAATGTTGGAATATTTTTCTATTATTTAGAATATAAAATTAGGTAATAATTTTTTATGCTAACCATATCAGAGAAAGACTATAGTCAATTAACCATTATATTGACCATATTTAGAATATTGGTTGTAGGATTTTTACATAAAATTATTATTAAAATAATTAGGAATTTTATCTTATTTCAGTTAAGAAAAGTAAAGTTGAATATTTGCAAATGAAAAATTATAAAAGAAAGTAAGAAAAATATAAAATTAAAATATTATTTTGTAATTATATAAAAAGAAATGAGTGAATAAAATTTAACTATTCTAAGTTTCGTAATAAAACTAATATGCTGTTATATTATATTCTAAGAGGATTAAAGTGGGAATGAATATTTAATGATAGAAAGATTTTGAAAGATTTTTCCCGCACTTTTTTTCTCTCGGTGATTCTCATCGGCACCATGGCAAAAGGATCAAAGGTTGGGGGGAAGAGCAAATCGAAGAGCAAGAGCAAGAGAACAGGACCAACATCTGCTGATAGGGTCATCAAAACTCGATCTATGGATGCCATTTTAGGGATTCAAGAATTGGAGGTGTCAGAGGATGAACAAGGAGCATGTGAAGTGCGAGTCCGTGGTGAATCCACTCCAGCGCCTCGAAAAGGAATCTGTACGAATGTAGAAGATTGGCTATCGGTCTCCAAGCAAGTAATGCAAGATGTAGATATGGGTAAGACTGTTCCATCTCCGATTTTACAATCTAACTCTACTGAAGCCACTTATGCTAGGACCAAAAAGAAGAGTGTTGCAGGAGAAGGTGTTATGAATCAGGAGAGGACTTCAGGAGTCAAAATCGATGTTGAGGATATAGCCGAGGAGGTGAATTTTTGGCAATCTTCAATAGTCTGCTATGTGCTTGGTGCTAATCCACCAATTCGAATCCTGGAGGGCTTCGTGAGGAGATTATGGAAAGATCAAGTTGACAAAGTTGGGATTCTTTCATCAGGTATTTTCATAATTTGATTTCTGTCCATGGAAGTGAGAGATAGAATATTGGATGGAGGCTATCTGTTTTTTGGGAAAAAACCTATGATAATGAAGCCTTGGAATCCTATTGATGATTTCTCTAAAGAAGACATAGATTCAGTTCCGACTTGGGTTCAATTGGGAGGACTGGATATTAAATATTGGTGTGATAGGTCACTTTTCAAGATAGTGGGTCAGATTGGGAAGCTCATTCAAGTTGACTCCATTACTAAAAACAGAGACCGATTAGCATACCCCAGAATTCTTATTGAGGTGACCATGACACAGGACTTTCCATCTCACATAAGTTTCTTGAATGGATATGATCAGGAAGTTGACATTTTCGTGGAATATGAATGGAAGCCCACTATTTGTACGAACTGCTCTGGCTTAGGACATGAAGCTCACGTCTGTAGGAAGAGTAAGCCAGTCAAACAGGAATGGGTTCCTAAACAGAGGGGTTCATCACCAACTGCAAGTAAAGTCAATGTGGATGCAGAAGGTTTCCAATCAGTTACAAAAGGAGTTAAGATACAGGAACCTATAGCCATTCAAACGAGTGTGAATAATCAATTTTGCTTGCTGGAAGAGGACTCTGGGATAGAGCTGTTACAGAGGATTAATACAGGAAGAGAGGGGGGAGGACCCTCTACACTCGATGGATAGAATCCTTACCTGGAATGTACGAAGGATTAACAGTCAACATAAGCATAGGGAGATTAAGCATTTAATTCTTTCAAAGAATGTTGGCTTGGTTACTCTCCTCGAAACAAAAGTGAAAAATAAAAATATGGGTTCTATGTACACAAGTCTGTTCTCCAGGTGGTGTTTCACTAATAACAATCCTTGGATTGATAAGGGTAGGATAATAATTGCTTGGAACCCGAGAGTTTTCTCTCTGGATATCAAGTTATGTACTACACAATTAATTCACTGTTTAGTGTAACTTGCAAATCGAATAGGAAGGTTTTTGATTACCTTTGTGTATGGTTTCAATGATGATTTTTCTAGGGATCAGCTATGGAATGATTTACAAGAATTGGCTGTAGATATAACCGAGCCTTGGATGGTGATAGGAGACTTCAATGAGATTCTTTCACTACAAGAAAGAATAGGCAAAAAGGTTACTACTAAGATTTCAAGCAAATTTCTGGATTGTTTGACATCTTGTCATTTGGAAGATTTGAAATTTTCAGGCTGCTTCTATACATGGAATAACAAGCTAAGAGCAGAGGAGAAGATCTATTCAAAGATTGATAGGGCTTTAGTTAATCCACAATGGATTGACTATTTTCCTAACTCAGAGGCTGTGTTCTTACCAGAAGGGATATTTGACCATAGTCCAATTCTCGTTCATGTTACTTTGGAGATGCAATTGGAGAAGAAGTCATTTAGATACTTCCGGATGTGGAAAGAAGCACCTTGTTATGAAGACAAAATCCAGACCAGTTGGAACATACCAGTTGCTGGTACTGCAATGTTCCAAGTCATATCTAAGCTGAAAAGGCTGAAACAGGTGCTAGTGAGTATAAATAGAGAGGGTTTTTCTGACATACAACAGACAGAATTTAAGACAGGTATTTTATTGAAGGAGCTTCAGGAACAATTGCAGAAGGATCCGCTCAATGACAGGCTGATTACTCAAGAACAAATGGCTAGAGAACAGTATCTTCATTACCATAAAGCTTACATGATGTTCTTAGTTCAAAAAGCTAAAGCAGTTTGGATGGTCAATGGAGATGAAAATACTCATATCTTTCATGCTTCTCTTAAGGCTAGGAGGATACAGAATAGGATTATGTTCATCAAGACTGAGGTAGGAATTTGGGTAGATTCTCCTACAGATTTAAAAAAGGCTTTTTTGAATTATTATCAAGGCTTGTTGGGGACAGTTATGATGCACAGGAAAAAGGTGTCTCGGTCAATCATGAAGTTAGGACCAGTTCTAAATGCAGCTCTTATTCAGACTCTCACAACAGATTTTTCAACCCAGGAGGTTAAGGATGTAATGTTTGCAATACTAGGTTTGAAAGCCCCAGGCCCAGATGGATATAGCAGCTATTTCTATCAAGATAATTGGAATTTGGTGGGTTTGGAGGTTACTGCAACTGTGCTATCATTCCTCAATTCGGGTAAATTGCTTAGGGAGATTAATAACACGACCATTACACTCATTCCCAAGCATATTTTCCCTGATACTGTGTGTGATTTCAGACCCATTGCATGTTGTAATGTTATATATAAAGCAGCATCCAAGATGATATGCTCAAGACTCCGGAAAGTTCTACCTGAAATAATAGCACAAAATCAAGGGGGATTTGTTCATGGTAGATATATAGCTTACAACATCATGATATGTCAAGATTTAGTTCGGCATTATGGGAGGCAAAGTTGCAGACCAAGTTGTATGATCAAATTGGATTTGAGGAAAGCATACGATACTATAGAATGGGACTTTATTGAAGAGATGCTCACTGCTTTTCTGTTTCCTCATAAATTTATACAGCTCATCATGGTTTGTGTTCGAACTCCCAGGTTTTCATTGATGATTAATGGCTCACTGCATGGCTATTTTGAGGTTAAAAGAGGATTGAGGCAAGGAGATCCTATGTCTCCCTTGTTATTTGTACTTGGTATGGAATATCTATCTAGGATTATGCTTAAAGTTAGCTCTTCTCCAGGCTATAAATTCCATGATAGGTGTGCTAGTTTGAAGTTGAACCACCTATGTTTTGCTGATGACATATTACTATTCAGTCATGGAGACTTTATATCTATCCTTTGGATGCTTAGGGGGCTCAAGTTATTCTCCAAGACCTTGGGACTCTTTCCAAATAAGGCTAAATCTGCAATATATTGCAGTGGTATGGCTGAATCTGAGATTGACAGAGCGGTGAATGTCTCTGGGTTCATTCGATGTTCATTGCCTTTCAGGTATCTGGGCATTCCTATTTGTTCTAAACGCATATCTAATGCTGAATGTGGGATCATTCTAGAAAAAATGGTAGCTAGGATTAAGCAGTGGAGCTCTAGGAATTTATCATACATTGCTAGAGCCACATTGATCAATTCTGTTTTACTCTCAATACACTCTTATTGGGCTCAAATAATGGTGATGCCAAAACAGCTATTGAAGGATATAGAAGCCATTTGCAGGGCTTTTCTTTGGAAGGGAGTGACAGAATCTCATGGTCCTGGCTTAGTTGCTTGGTCCTCTGTTTGCACTCCAAAATCTGCAGGAGGGTTAGGCTTCAGGTGAAATCTTGGAATGGAATGTTGCTGCATTAGGGAAATACGTATGGGAAATAGCTTCTAAAAAGGATAATCTATGGGTAAAGTGGATACATAGCATCTATTTGAAAAAGATGGACTGGTGGGCTTACACAGTGCAGCAAAATTGTAGCTGGTATTGGAAGAAAATTGTTGAAAGTAAGGATCTCTTTAGAGCTAAAATGGATAGACCAGCATTCATGGCAGTGAAATATAGTATTCAATCTGGGTATGCAATACTATATGATCAACATATCAAGGTACAATAGAGCAAATTTGTGTGGGAGAGATGCAGTATTCCGAAACATAGATACATTCTCTGGCTAGCTTTGCATCAGAAGTTGAGAACCAAAGAGTATCTCAGTAAATATTATCAGGCGATGGACACAGTATGCTTGCTGTGTGGAAATCACAATGAAGATATTACTCATCTATTCTTTCAATGTACTTACAACAAAATCTGTCTTGTGAAGATGAAGGAGTGGATTGGTTGCCGAGCACAAACAGAGCATTATCAAACTTTATTGCAATGGATTTCCAAAGCAAAACATCTCAGCAAACTCAGGAAAGGATTTTTCATAGCTGCTGTTTCTGCATTAGTATACCATATATGGAGGGTCCGAAATGATGTTTTGTGGTCATCTAAGATTTGGCATGTAAATCATATTATAGATGTCATTAAAAGAGAGTTAAAATAGAGACTCACTATATCAATGTACAAGGGAAAACGAAATAGGGATAAAGAATGGATTCAAGAATTGTAAAGTTAGATACATGGATTGTAAGTCTCATAGGAGTAGAAGAAGATCTATAAGTGTACATGATTTGATTTTGAGCAATACAATGATTCTTATTCACAAAAAAAAAATAAGAGGATTAAAGTGGCTTATTAAGTTGGTAGTTGTATTAATTGTTCTAATAAGCTCTTTAATTTTATAATCAAAACTCATAATTTTTTTCGTGTATAATTTAATCAAATACTTTCATCATCTAAATAAACGTGATCATATTGCACTCTATCTGAAGAACCGTGGTTCTCAATTGATTGGCTTATTCTCCTCCACGTGGATGAACAGGTAACAATCAATGTTATGTTTTATATAGGTTTTTATTTTCTTTTTTGGTACCATTTTATACAAGTGGTTTTGCTTCTAGGAAATGAAAGAAAAATATTGAAAGCAGAAAAAGATAGATTCTTTAATCTACTTTTTGTCAAACGGATAGCTCTATGTCCCGGACAATTCAATTTTGAAAAATAAAGATAAAAGATAAAGAAAGAAAGGACGAAAGATAATGAACATTATTTTGATGATGCTATTGCGACAACACCGTGTATTCGAAAATATTTATTATTATCTCGGGTCAGGACAAAATTTTAATTTTCTAAAAGTTATCTTATTATTTTTAAAGATAATTTTGTTATTGATTCATAATTGATTGAGTACTGAAAAATGTAAATAATTTTATGCATAATTAGTCAATTTTTGCCCCTTTACATTTTCATGAAGTATATGCTTTTTCCTTTTGAATTTATGTATGTTATATTATTTTATAATATAATATTTTAAATTAAATAAATGTGACAAAGAATGTCACATATTATAACATATAAAAAAGAGTTATAATATTTGAATATATGTGATATCCAAATATGTAATATATTTGGTATTACAATTCAGTTACAAATTTGTAACTTTCAAATATTGCACATTATTGTGTAGATTTGTTGTTACACAATTTTGAGTTGAATTTCTTAAAGCCGTAAGTGAAATGACTGTTAGAGATATGATTTTAAAACCTCAATAATGTATTTGGGGGTTACAAAATCAATTGGGAGTGGATTGGAAATGTTTGGAAAAACATCACAAAAAAGTGTGCCGAAATCGGCCAGTGGTCGCGGTCAGAGATGTTGGTGGCCGCGGCCTGGGGGACAGAGACCAGTGGCTACGATCACTGATACTCCTGGCCACAGCCAGTGTGGCTGATTGACAAAAAAAATCAGTTTTTCCTAACTTTTTTAACGACTCCAATAACACAAATAACTCTCAAATATCATTTTTAATTTCATAAACATCCAATTAATCATTGGTAACAGCCATGGGGTTAGTGAAATTTGAAATTCAAAGGTATCTCTAAACTCTATAAATAAGAGTCTATTGCTCACTTGTAAGACACAAGTTTTCTATTCATTAGAGCATTTGGCTAGAAAACACCTAGAGGTTTGATAATTCCATAAAGCTATTTCCAAAACGGAGAGACATCCCTTAGTGCTTGAGTTAGGGAAAAATACGTTTTTGGACAAAAGTTTCAAACCTTGTTCAAGTTGGTGATCCCCAACACTTTTCACTTTGGTTGTGTGAGTGAGAGTTCTTTTTTTATTGTTATTGTTATTTCCCTTTATTTTAATGAATTTCATCTTCTATATTTACTTGTATTTCTTGTTTAAAATTGTAATCATTTCATTTCTTTTATTACAAACACTATTTCTTTATTTGTATATTTTGTTTAGAGTTGTAATTTTCTATTCTCTTCTTCTACTTCTTCTTATTCTATTTGCATTTTTCATTCATAGAGTTGTAACATTATTT
The DNA here is from genome assembly GCF_963169125.1 of Humulus lupulus. Taxonomy (NCBI): domain Eukaryota; kingdom Viridiplantae; phylum Streptophyta; class Magnoliopsida; order Rosales; family Cannabaceae; genus Humulus; species Humulus lupulus. Next base: position 190,854,973 of record NC_084802.1, read on the forward strand.
AATCAATCTTGTTCATTTGTATATTTTGCTTAGAGTTGTAAGGTCTTTTTACCGTTTCCATTGAGGCAATATATATTTTACTAACAAAATATCCTATAAGTCAAAATTAATCATTTTTTTATCCCCTAACTACTTATTTCATTATAAATTATTCTTAATCTTTTATCTATTGTCACCTAAATGATAATTTGTCATCGTTTATTCTTAAACTCTTATTTGAAGGGCTATCACAAATTATCGTTTTCGTATCGTTTTTTTTTTACTCTAAAATCATACTTTGGTGGACCATTTCATCACCATCAAAAACCATTATTTTAGCACTTTTTTTTGCCTCAAAAATAAGTTTTCATGAGACCATTGTGAACCATCGTTTTAGCATAATTTTCATTTGAAATTTTGCACATTTAAGATTTTTAGATCTGGAAAAAAAATTACAATCAAAACTAATAAATCATACATATATGTCAGATGTTTGATACATATAAATTAGTATTTTAAGTGAATAATTTCTTGGGTTTAAGTTTTGAATCATTAAAAAAAAATTATTAATGGCATTAACGGGTGGTTGGTTCTATGGTAAGGGGAGGTTGTGTTAGTGGTGTTAGTGGGTCCTTTGCTTTGTTGTGGTTCTATGGAGGATGAGTTTTTTTTGGTAGGTGGTGTAGTGTGGTGTATTATGTTATGCTCTGTCGTGGGTAGAGAGAAGGAGAGAAAAGAGGAAAAATGAGAATAATGTTTGAGATAGAAGGAACTTTGAATGGGATAATTTTGTCCATTTATTAAAAAAAATGCATACTTTGCTTATAATAATTAAACTTAGCATATATATATATATATTAGATATAAGTAATGTGCAAATGTACGTTTGCTTAGTTTTATTTATAGAATTTATTAATTATTTTTATTAAATTTATATTAATATCATATAAATTTCAAATAAATATTCTATTTTAATCAAATAATTATTTACTTTTGTTTAAGTTTATGTTTGTTCTAGCTTTTGAATTTGAGAGTAATAACAAGAGATTATATATTATATGTTTAATGTAATATTAAATATTATACGTTGATTTTAAATTTAAGTTTTTAGCTAGTTTTTTTTAAATAATTTATTGCTAATTGACAGGAGATTATATTATATGTTTAAAATTATATTATTTTAATAAGTAAGTTTAAGTTTAATTAAATTTTATTTAAGTTATAAAACGTATGATTTTATTATTTTTAAATAATTATCATTGTAAAACATCTCAAACATATCATATTTTAATTTGTTTAATTATTTATTATTTTTAAATAATTATTATTATAAAATATCTCAAAAATATCATATTTTAATTTGTTTAATTATTTATTATTTTTAAATAGGTATCATTGTAAAATATCTCAAAAATATTTTATTTTAATTATTTATTTTATTTTATTTGAGTTTAAGTGTTTACAAACTACCGTTAAATATAAGAATATTCTGTTAAATATAAGAACATTCCGTTAAAGTTAATATTAAAAAAATAAAAAACTGTTAAAACCAAGAATTTTCATTATCTACACACTTATTATATAGAAGAGATATTAATCATAGGTATTGTAAATCTTAAAATTGACAAATTTTATAGAAATATCTTTTTATTTAAAATATAATTTTAAATTCATTTTTATTGTGATTTTCGGAAGTAAATATCTTGATTTAATTTGTAAGATTTACAAATAATTCCTTATTTAGTTTGATATTATCACAATATATTTATAAAATGAATTTGTATCTTGGTTTTATAAATAAAATATTTTGTGTTTACTCAAATTCATTTCTGGAATATTTGTCTTTTGTTATCCCCAAAAATTGGAGATCGATGACGTGGCGATAGAGGTGACAAGTGGCGGTACATGGTCCGTAAACGACACATTAATAGTCAATAAATAAATATGTTGGCTCCTCAGAGTTGTGATAAAGTGATCTGGCTTAGGAGTGGCCCGGTAGACCAATGAAGAATTTTGACTGGCCAGTCAAGTGTCATGACCGACCAGTCATATGGTTGTCTGCCCAGGCATGACCTTGTCTGCCCAGGGATGACCTTGTCTGCCCAGGAATGACCATGTCTGCCCAAGAGTGACCTTGCCTGCCCAGGCATGACTTTGTCCGACCAGACATGAACTTGGTCGATCGGTCATGACCATGTCCTACCAGTCAAGTGCATGTCCACCTAGTTAAATGCATGTCTGCCCAGCCAGTGCATGTCTGCCCAGTCAAGTGCATGACTGCCCAGTAGAGGTGTGGCCGACCAGACTGAAGGTGATATGCATCAACTAGATAGAGCAGGACTATTTCAAGATTCCCATAAACGACTTCAACAAGAATCGGTCTTGGCATACACGGGAATCTCTCATTTATCCCACGATTATAGTATACTGTTACGTTTTTAATATTAATGTAATTTAAATATAATGAGAATAATAAAATATCCCAACTATGGGGGGATATCATCTGTAAGATCCTAAGCCTATAAATACAAGGCTTATGGGATCATAAAGGGGCTTTTGAACTTTTATCTGAATTTTCTAGAGAGAGAGTACTTGTATTTGAGAGAATTCTTGTATTCTAAGAATCTACACTGAAGAAACTCAGTTGACTCAGGTTCATCTGATCTTGAGTGTAGATATATAATCACATCTCTAAGTGGATTAGGCTATTACCATCACATTGGGGCTGAACCACTATAAAATCGTCTGTGTCGTTTATTTTCTCTTGAAGGTTTCATCATTTTTATCGTTCTCACGTCATTGGCCAAAAACGCGATCAACATTTTGGTGCTTTCATTGAGAGCCTGAAGAGAAAGACAGACGGTCCCTGAAGTATTATGGCGCCTAAGAGCACCAATGCGGCCTCCAAGAAGACAAGTTCCTCTAAATAGCCTGCCAGATCAGAAGGTCCTAGCCTTCAAGACCGTGAAACTGAGCCTAGAGTCATGCTCGAAGACGTAACTCCAGAAGTTGAAGAGCTCCAGGAAGCCATGAGCACCTTCCAGAAGGAGATGGCACAATTCCACGCCAGACAGGAGGCGTTCGCTGAAGAGATGGCCAGGAAAAAATCCGCGTTAAAGCAGCAAAGGCGGGAAATGGACGCCAGAAGTGAGGAGATCCGACGACAGCAGGAGGAGGCCAATAGGCGACATCGCGAGGCTGCACTCGCTCTGGAGGTAGCTATGCAGTTGGTCCAGGCCAATGCCCAAGCTGCAGCACGAGGTGCAGCCACCCCAGGAGCAAGAAATAATGATGCTGGTCGGAGGACCTTTGACAGAGCCAATTCTTGTGGACCGGACAGAAGCAGGAGTAACCCCCCTGGTCGGGAAGATGATGGGGACCGATCCAGAACTGCCTCGACGCAAAGGGAGCACTCTAGAACCCCCTCCAGGAATCACCGATCAGAAACTTCGAGGTCAGGAAGTCATCGATCGGGTAGTAAGAAGACTCCACCTGGGCAAGAGCAAAAAAAAGCTCCTCGAGAGAAGAGGACTTCACAATTCAAAGATGGGCATGGTCATGATGAGGCTGATAGTCATCACACCGACCACTCAAAGGAAAAGGAGGGCCACGACCAACAAGGAAGGAAAGACTGCCCAGGACATACCGAAAGGCCTCCACTACACCCCGACCAGCAGCGTAGTAAGAGGAGGACTGTCCCAGTCGAAGGGCAAAATCTGGACTGCCCTGTCAGTCAAGTAGAAATACTTGACGATGGCGCGCCAAATGGTAATGCCCGACCAGGCGGTCAAGACCTTGGAACCTCATCAGTTGCACCAGCCATCCAAGCCCAGCTTGACATGCTAACAGCAGCAGTTCAAGGTCTGACGAAACGACCCTCTGCGATCGATCCAGTAGACCACAGGAGTGGCAGCCCGTTCTGTGCTCGAATTAGAGCAGCCCAGCCACCAGCAAAATACAAAGCACCGGTTCTGTCAGTATATACAGAAAAGGCAGATCCCATCAAACATATTGGGAAGTTCGAGGACCAGATGGAATTGCTCGGAGTAAGTGAAGATTATCGGTGTAGAGTTTTCCCGACTACCTTGACGGATACTGCCCAGGAATGGTATTGGAAGTTTAAGCCAAACTCCATTACCTCTTGGGAAGCATTCAGGAAGGAGTTTTGTAGACAATTCAGCACTGCCCGGACTCCACCAGTTTATGCCAACCACTTGGCAGATATCAAACAAGGAAAAGATGAGTCTCTAAAGAACTATATACAGAGATTCATGAGAGAAGCCAATAGAGCAACTGTTGTAGGAGACCAGGGGAAGATGGTTGCCATTTCTGCTGGGATAACTTATCGGAGCCCTTTGTGGGACAGTATACATAGAAATCCAATTTCAACACTTCAACAATTTCTTGACTGAGCGGACAAGTATATGAAATTGGATGATGCAATAGAGAAAGAGGAGAATGGCGTAAACAATCCGGGCGGATCAAGTGACTCTGGTGGAAGGAAACGTGGAAATAACGGGTCTGACCACCATGAGGAAAATAAAGCAAAGTTGAATTCAAATGAAAGGCCAACCAAGTATGAGCCTCAATTCACTAACTACACCACTCTCTCAACCAGCCGAGCGGAGATATATCTTGCTAGTCATGAAGAGGTTCCCTACAAGAAACCTCCACCCATCAGGAAAGAGATGAGGAAGAGAGATATGAATAAGTTTTGTCGTTTCCATGGAGATTATGGTCATGACACAAATGAATGCAATCACCTCAAGGACGAGATAGAATTTCTTCTCCGGTCGGGCAAGTTGACGAAGTACCGGGTAGAGACACCCCAAGGAGAAGGAGGCAGCAGCAATCCTGGTTTCAGACGACAAAGATCTCCACCCTTGCAGCCCGGACCTGTGGACTTTACCTTAGACACTATATGTGGAGGTCCACACTTGGCTGAGGAAAGCAACGAAGTAAAGGAGAAGTATGTTGAGCGGGAGTGCTAGGATCAGAAACCATTGGAGTGGCGAGCATCAAAGGATATGTTATTTCTAAATACCGCTTTCAGAGCGGTAGCTTGATTTAGAGTTGTTAGACTTGTTATTTAAGTTTGGTTTATGAGCTAGTTATTTGCTAACCAATCATTTTATTTTTGAACAATTTTGGTTGTTTAAGACTCGTTATTAGACATGTTTTGTCCTTTTTAATTTACAAGTAATAAAAGAGACTACGCGCAGCGTTGTCGATTCTTGCTACAAATATGCATGTGTATTAGTTATCCGAGCAGTGTTCAACTGGTCGGTAAAATCGGACAGTGTTCAAGTAGTCGATACGTTCAAGCAGTGTTCAGCTGCTCGAATATTTTCCATATATTCTATGTGTTTCACGAGTAATTAACTGCTCGAACAGATTCTGTCAAGTAGCAAGTGACTAAGGACCTTTCAACCCTCAATCACCTGGGGGGCACATGGGGTAAACTGGTATATAATTTAACACAGGCAATAAGAGCACAAGTTAATATATCTGTTTTTAGGCAGACTTGTAAATTTTCGAAGTCCAAAAAGGTCATTAAGCTAACTTGTTTGACAAAGTTTAAGTAACTTGGAATTTTTAAAATTTCAAGTTAGGAGCAGATATTTGTGTGACAATAAACATTATGCTCATAAAATGTTAGAGCAATAAGAGTGTGAGAAAGTATACTTAGTATGGACTTATGAAATGTCTAGAATTTCTAAGTTAGAAAACTAAGTACTCATGCAAAAATATAAGGCATACATCAGAGTGACTTTACTATTCACAAAAAAAAAAAAAAACTTATAACTTTTTAAGTCTAAAAAGACTTAGAATGTTTTAAGTTAGAAAAGAAAAGTAAAGTATAAATGCCAACAGCTCAGCTATACAAGAATAAAGAGTAAACTACTAGCCAGGTACAGGTTTAGCTGATCAGGTGCAAAGTTTTCCTGGTCGGGAGAGCAGATACAACTTCCCTGGTCGGCTAAGCATGTATCGCCGATCGAGTAGGAAACTATGTTGTTTAGCACGAATAACATCGATGAGTCTCTAGAGTGAATCAAACAAACACGACCAAATGAATGTAAAGTAAAAATATTTACTACACAGTGAAAAAATTTCTTTGAAGAGAAGTCAATTTTTCCCAAGATTGATTGAGAGAAATCAATCTCTCAAAACTCTAACAAGGTGTTTTAATGGTGTTCGGAGGGATAAGGCATGCTTAAGTAGCTATGCCATATGCCCGAGTGGTTGTGTCACATGTCTAAAGCTGCATGACCGAATGGCTCGATAAACACACCGAGGAGTTGTTGGTACACGCGCATCCAAGGAGCTCCATGTCCGAGCAGCCATGGTTGTGTGCGCGCGTCCGAAGGCTGGTGTCCGAGCGATGTGTGGGCTGTCCGACCAGCTGGAGATGCATTTGAGCGGCTGGAGGAGATGCATCCAAGCGGCTGGAGGAGTTGCATCCGAGCAGCCCATGCATTCGAGGGTGCTGTTCGAGAAGTCGAGGGCCCTAGCCCGAGTGTAGCTAGCATCCGATCGAATGCCCTTGGAACCGGGGGGCTGTTGTGTGGTCCGATCGGACCATGCTTTCCATAAAGAAAAAAAAAACCAATGCCCAAATGGCCATACCCCATGTCCCATACCCGAACCTCACCGTAAACCTTAAGCCAAAAACAAAGCCTAAAATCTCTAGCACTAACACCATTTCTCATCCAAAACACATACTACAACAAGATCAAAAAATAGAGTTTGAAGAAGTCACAAGACAAGTTCAGTCGTGGGGGTTCACGTGAAAGTTATCAACCATATAGGAGCTTTTGAATAACTTCAAGAACATTTTGCTAGAAGAAAACTTTATCATACGAGAAAATCGTATAATAAACTTAGGGGGCAAATGTTATCCCCGAAAATTGGAGATCGATGACGTGGCGATAAAGGTGACAAGTGGCGGTACATGGTCCGTAAACGACACATTAATAGTCAATAAATAAATATGTTGGTTCCTCAGAGTTGTGATAAAGTGATCTGGCTTAGGAGTGGCCCGGTAGACCAATGAAGCATTTTGACTGGCCAATTAAGTGTCATGATCGACCAAGCATGACCTTGTCCGACCAGTCATATGGTTGTCTGCCCAGGAATGACCTTGTCTGCCCAGGAGTGACCTTGCCTGCCCAGGCATGACCTTGCCTGCCCAGGCATGACCTTGCCTGCCCAGGCATGACTTTGCCTGCCCAGGCATGAGTTTGTCCGACCAGGCATGAACTTGGCCGATCTGTCATGACCATGTCCGACCAGTCAAGTGCATGTTTACCCAGTTAAGTGCATGTCTGCCCAGCCAAGTGCATGTCTGCCCAGCCAAGTGCATGACTGCCCAGTAGAGGTGTGGCCGACCAGACTGAAGGTGAAATGCATCAACTAGATAGAGCAGGACTATGTCAAGATTCCCATAAACGACTTCAACAAGAATCGGTCTTGGCATACACGGGAATCTCTCATTTATCCCACGATTATAGTATGCTGTTACGTTTTTAATATTAATGTAATTTAAATATAATGAGAATAATAAAATATCCCGACTATGGGGGGATATCATCTGTAAGATCCTAAGCCTATAAATACAAGGCTTATGGGATCATAAAGGGGATTTTGAACTTTTATCTGAATTTTCTAGAGAGAGAGTACTTGTATTTGAGAGAATTCTTGTATTCTAAGAATCTACACTGAAGAAACTCAGTTGACTCAGGTTCATCTGATCTTGAGTGTAGATATATAATCACATCTCTAAGTGGATTAGGCTATTACCATCACATTGGGGCTGAACCACTATAAAATCGTCTGTGTCGTTTATTTTCTCTTGAAGGTTTCATCATTTTTATCGTTCTCACGTCATTGGCCAAAAACGCGGTCAACATTTTGGTGCTTTCATTGAGAGCCTGAAGAGAAAGACAGACGGTCCCTGAAGTATTATGGCGCCTAAGAGCACCAATGCGGCCTCCAAGAAGACAAGTTCCTCTAAATAGCCTGCCAGATCAGAAGGTCCTAGCCTTCAAGACCGTGAAACTGAGCCTAGAGTCATGCTCGAAGACGTAACTCCAGAAGTTGAAGAGCTCCAGGAAGCCATGAGCACCTTCCAGAAGGAGATGGCACAATTCCACGCCAGACAGGAGGCGTTCGCTGAAGAGATGGCCAGGAAAAAATCCGCGTTAAAGCAGCAAAGGCGGGAAATGGACGCCAGAAGTGAGGAGATCCGACGACAGCAGGAGGAGGCCAATAGGCGACATCGCGAGGCTGCACTCGCTCTGGAGGTAGCTATGCAGCTGGTCCAGGCCAATGCCCAAGCTGCAGCACGAGGTGCAGCCACCCCAGGAGCAAGAAATAATGATGCTGGTCGGAGGACCTTTGACAGAGCCAATTCTTGTGGACCGGACAGAAGCAGGAGTAACCCCCCTGGTCGGGAAGATGATGGGGACCGATCCAGAACTGCCTCGACGCAAAGGGAGCACTCTAGAACCCCCTCCAGGAATCACTGATCAGAAACTTCGAGGTCAGGAAGGTTCCATAACTTGCACCTCTTTACTCAATGATTCTAACTATCCATATTGGAATGTTAGAATGAGAGCCTTCATCAAATCTCAAAATGAAAAGGCTTGGAGAGCTGTTTTGAGTGGTTGGACTCCTCTAGTAGAAAACAATGATGTAACTAAGGTAAAATCTGAACTTGATTGGATGATGCTGAAGATAAACTGTCCAGTTATAATAATAAAGCATTACATGCTATTTTTAATGGTGTTGGTGAATGTTTCATTAACTTGATTTGTTCATGTATTTCGGCCAAAGATGTTTGGCAAATCCTTCAAACCCAATTCGAAGGAACTATTGATGTCACGCGTTCTAGGCTTATTATGCTCACAATAAAATTTGAAAATTTAAAAATGTATGAAAATGAAACCCTCACTAAATTTTATGAAAAATTGTCAGATATTGCTAACGAATAGTTTGCTCTTTGTGAGAAACTTGAAGAAAATGTTTTGGTTCGAAAAATTGTTAGAGTTCTTCCTGACAAGTTTCAGACTAAGCTCCCTGCAATTGAAGACGCAAAAGATCTGGATAAAATAAAGTAGAAGAATTGATGGGTTCACTTCGAACTTTTGAACTAAACCAACAAATCAGAAAAAAGGTAAAGTAGAATAAATCAAGGAGAAATCTATTGCCTTGAAATCTTCCAGAGAAAAGAAGGAAAGTTCAGATGATGAGATGGCTTTGTTAACAAAAAAATTTCAAAAATACATAAAGAAATTGGGAAACAAAAAGGCTATATTTAAAAAACCCAAAATGTAATTTTTCTAAACCCTTTGAAACTAATAAAAGTGGTATTAAGTGCAGGGAATGTGAATGATTTGGACACATTCAATCCGAGTGTGCCAATACCTTAATGAAAAATAAATTCAAGCAGCTACTTGGAGTGATCAAGACTCTGAATAGAGTGATGAGGAAGACAATAGTGTTGCCTTAACCTCTGTTCACAAAGGTATGTTTTTTCCCCTCAGTTGATTCCAATGATTTGGTATGCCATAATAATTCTGTTCAGAATGATGAAGAATCTATAACATTGACTCTGATGAATCTAAATTAGATGAGGAGTCATTGAAAGATTCTTACTAGATAATATACAATCAATGACTGAAAGTTTGCTCCGAGAATCAATTAATTGCTAGCAATAATAAGAAATCAGTTGAAAAAATTAAAGAACTTGAGTTGATTATTGCTTCAAAGAATAATGAAATTAATTATTTGAGTAAATAAAGTGATCTTATGCAAAAATGTGTCAAAATGCTTAATCCAAAATCTAGAATTTTGGATGATGTTCTCTCAGCAGGAAAAAAGGCTGGTGATTTCAATGGATTGTGATCTAATGGATCTGAATCTTCTAAGAAAATGGTTTTTGTAAAATCTGTGAATTATCCGTCTGTTGTAACAACTAACCATTTTGCAGGAACAAGTGGCTCTTCGGAGAACACGTTGTCATTTGTTCCAACAAATCTACAACTAAAGAGAATTTCTCTGAAGAAAAACACTGGACAATTTGTTTCATTTTGTCATTTTTGTGGTATGAAAGGACTCATAAGACCTAAGTGCTTTTCTCTGTTGAATTTGTTTAAAAAGAATTATGTTAAATATTTTGGTAGCATGAATCAATTCTTAACCAAAAGAAATTCAAATAAAAAACAATGTGGGCCAAGAAAAATAACTCAGTTTGTTTGGCTACCTTTACATGTCATAAATTACATGCATCTAGTTCGTGGTACTTTAATAGTGGGTGTTCAAGACATATGACAGGTAATGCCAGCATACTCACCAACTTCAAAATTTTGAAGTGTGGAGTAGTAACTTTCGGGGATGGAATGACAGGAAATATTTTAGGAAAAGATACTCTAAACATTGAAGGGTTACCAAAACTGAAAAATGTTCTTCTTGTTGATGGGCTGAAAGCTAACTTCATTAGCATAAGCCAAATTTGTGACCAAGGTTTTCTTGTTAATTTTTTGCATGATGAGTGTAATGTTGTAAATCAAAGTGGTAACATTGTTCTTAAAGGCTCTCACTCTTTGAATAATTGTTACACACTCACACAAAAAATCACATGTCATGCATCATCACCTAGTTTTAATAATACTAATTTGTGGCATGAAAAACTTGGACATATAAATTTCAAAAATTTGAAAAAGATTGCTAATGCAGGTCTCATTCGTGGTATACCCAAGCTGGGTAAAGAATCACCTGGTAAGTATGAATCATGTCAATTGGGAAAACAGTTGAAAGTTTCACATAAAGCTCTATCTGATATTAATACTTCAAATGTATTGAAATTGTTGCATATGGATCTTATGGGTCCTATACAAGTCGAAAGTATTAATGGTAAGAGATACATTTTTGTCTGTGGTGATGATTTTTCTTGATTTACTTGGGTAGATTTCTCAAGAGAAAAATCAGACACATTTGGAGCTTTTAAAACTCTTTGTACAAGACTAAGAGTTGAAAAAAAATTGCAATATTGGAAAAAATGTAAGAATACGAAGTGATCATGGTAAGGAGTTTGAAAATTCAGTCTATGATGAATATTGTAAATCTTTTAGAATTTTGCATGAATTTTTTGCACCCAAAACCCCATCACAAAATGGGGTAGTGGAACGGAAAAATCTTACCTTGCAGGAAATGGTCAGAGTTATGCTAAATAGCAAAAAACTCACCAAGAAACTATGGGCTGAAGTAATTAACATTGCTTGCTACACAATTAATCGTGTTTTTTTGCGTCCAAGTACAAATAAAACTCCTTATGAGATTCTAGAAAGGTAGAAAACCTAATGTCAATTATTTTCATGTCTTTGGGTGCCTTTGTTATATTCTTAGAGAACGTGAGAATCTGGGCAAATTTGATTCCAAAAGCTATTTGGGAGTTTTCTTGGTTATTCCAATAATAGTAGGGCCTACCGTGTTTATAACATGAGAATCCAAACTGTTATGAAATCTGCTAATGTGGTTATTGATGATCTAGCTGAGTACTCCCATGAGGAAGAAATTGACAGGTTCATTGATGTTCAACAGCGTAAAGGGATACCAGATCTGACAAAAGATCGTTCAGAGGCGACAACAACTGCTAATGGTGTATCAGACACAGATTTTGTCGTGACAACAACTAAATGAACAGAAAAGGAAATTCCAATTAATTCTTCTGACTCCATTAAAAAAGAACCCTCAACCAGAGTAAAAAAGAATCACCCTTCTAATTTCATTTTGGGCAATCTTGAAGATAGTATGCTCTCTCAAAAGAGGTATGTAAACTTGGTTCAATTTGTTTGCTTTACTTCTACATTTGAACCAAAAAACGTGAAGGAAGCCTTAAGTGATGAATCATGGATTAATGTTATGCAAGAAGAGATAGATCAATTCACAAGGAATGAGGTATGGATCCTTGTCCCTGGACCAAGCCATACTAATGTTATAGGTACAAAATAGATATTCAAAAACAAAATTGATGAATTTGGCACCATAATAAGAAATAAAGCTAGGCTAGTTGCACAGGGGTACACTCAAGTTGAAGGAATTGATTTTGATGAGACATTTGCCCCTATTGCAAGACTTGAACCCATAAGACCATTGCTAGCTACTTCATGTGTTCTTAGCTTTAAATTATTCCAAATGGATGTTAAATCTGCCTTTTCAAATGGATTCTTGAATGAAGAGGCTCAGTGTATAGTTTGTGAGTGAATTGTAATATTTGTGGGAGTTCATAGTTTGTATTCAAGATCATTGTATTCACGTTTTCTTGTAGTAAAAAAAGTGTTTAGTTTTGTGGTGAGTCTATACCACATTCATGAGTGAATACATGTTGTAATTTGAACACAATTATTATAGTCTTCGAGAGAAGATTCTTCCAAGCATTGCATCGAGTGGATGCAAGTACTCGCTGGCCATTGAAAGGAGTTCAAATGGTTGAGCATTTTAATCAGAATCAGATTAGTGAAGAGAAGTACAACAAAGTTGCGACAAATCTTAAGAGGGAGTCTTGTTTTGTTTAAGTCAATATTTTGTATTTGTGATTCTTTATTAATTGGTTTTATTTTCTGGGTGTGGCCCCAAGGAGTAGGTTATCCGAAAGGGTTTCTGAACCTTGTAAAAATTTGTTGTGTTCTTTATTATTTTTGCACTGTCTTTTTATTGTGTTCAATTTCTATCGTGACAATTTCTTATTCCGTCCCGACAGATGTAAAATCTATTTCAACACTTAATTACCATTATGCACCTTAATTAATTTACTTGATTTAATTAATTTAGTAATTACTAAAAACGAAATTTCAGGTATCAAAAAAAGCATAAAGCCTCAATTTTCCCTTTCAAAATCTTTTTCTAGTTCTTTCCAAAAAGACTGCTTAAAATTGAAAAGTAACATTTGAAGAAAACCTAATAATGTGTATATATCCCATAACAATATTAATGGACATAATATGCATATATATGACTATACAATATGTATTTTGCTTAACAAAAGTAATGCTCCCTTCTCTGCTCTATTCTATTTCTCATAAATTATACATGTAAACTCAACTTAAAATTACAAGAAAGATAAAGTTGATTTCAACTACAATGTTCAAATCTCTCCATACTTAAAGGGAAGAATGTAAATTTAATGTGGCTGATTTTTTTTTGTTACTTTTCAATTTTTTGTTGAGGTCTTTAATAAAAGTACTCAAATTAGATCAACAATCAATCAATGATAATTAATACAATAGAAATATAATATATCAATTTTTTTAATTGGAATTTTTAAAAGAGCAAAAAATAAATGTGGATGAGTCAGTCATTCAACTTAAGGAGTTGTTGTTATGCCAATATTGTGACATGTGTTTTAAATATCGAAACATTGGACATTGTTTTTTCTGCAGCTGTGATTTCCTTATTTATTTAGTTGAGTTGTAATGAGATGTAAAGTCAAAGATTGTATTTCTTTGATTAATTTGTAATAAAGAAGAATCTAGAAATTTAAGAGTGGGAGAGATAGCAAGAAAGGGAAAGTAGTAAAAGGGGATGACAGGAAAAGGAAAGTGTAATATTGTCTAGTCTCTTTTTGTTTCTCCTTGGTACACAGCCTTGTAATTAGCTGAAACTCTTGAATGTGTTTTTGACTGTATCATTGATCATTCATAGGAGATTTGCTCGAGCTATCAAACTGGATATAGAGACACACATTGTGACTTGAACTAGTATAATTCCTAGTGTTTATTCTTTTATTTTCCGCTATTATTTATGTTGTTTTGCATGGTGTTTGTTATCTATTCTTTGTTGGTGTGTTTGTGAACTAGTTCTGGTTTTGGTTCGCGTACCAAAGTGGTATCAGAGCCAGGTTTGTTCTCCTTGTTAATTTGTTGCCATTGCTCGTTAAAATTTGGTTAAAAAGGTGTTTGTCAGTGGGGTCATTATGGTTGTTTCGACATCAAAGCAAGAAATTGAAAAGTTTGATGATTCAAATGATTCTTCGCACTGGATAATGAAGATGACAGCATTGCTTAATAATCTCAGCCTTAATGAAGCACTTTTAGGGGAGGCTCGGATGCCTACGACATACTCAGAGGAAAATAAGAAAGAGATGATGAAGAAGGCCTATAATACGTTTATCTTAAGTCTAAGTGATAAGGTGTTAAGGGAGGTTTCTAAGATGAAGACGGCTGCTGAAATCTGGTTGTAGTTGGAGAGGTTGTTCATGACGAAGAACCTGTCAAACAAATTGTATTTGAATGCAAAATTCTTTACCTTCAATATGTACGAAGGTAAAGATTTACAAGAGCGTATAAACGAGTTTAATAAACTTTGTCTAGATCTTGAAAATATTCAGGTTGTGTATGATGATGATGACAAGGTGTTAGTCCTCTTACACCCATTGCCAAAGTCTTATGAGACTTTTGTGTGTTGTTGGTGCTTTGAATTCAAATAAGTTACAATGGAAAAGTGAGTCAAATGAGAAAACTAGGGAAGGACTAGTAGTACGAGGAATAAATGATAGAAGGGAGCACCAAAGTAGAAATAAGTCTAGATCAAAATCTAGAGGAGTTAGGAAAGTAAAATGCTATCATTGTCATGAAGAGGGGCATTTAAGAAAGTTATGTCCTAAGAGAAATAATGATGATAAGACAAAGGAGACCAAGCAAGCTAATGATACAGTCCTTGAGGAAGGATGTGAAAGTGATGATGTTCTAGTTGTTGCACCTAACAACTCAGATAAGCAATGGATTATGGACTTCGAGTGTTCATTTCACATGAGACCTAATGAGGATTGGTTTGAAAGCTACATAGAGATTGATGGTGGTCAAGTGTTGCTTGGAAACAACAGGCCATGCACGATTGTGGGAATTTGAACAGTGAGGATCAAGACTCGTGATGGAGTGGAGAGGACTCTTATTGAGGTTAGACATATTCTTGAGTTGAAAAGAAACTCATTTCTCTTGGAACATTGGATCAACATGGTTTTAACTATAAATGTGTTGATGTTGTACTAAAAATCTCGAAAGGGTCTATGGTTGTGATGAAAGGTATAAGGAGCCATGGGTTATACATATTGCAAGGTAGTACAATCATTGGAGTTGCAGCAATAGTGGCTGACTCAAACCTGTCAAAATCATAACTCTAGCGCAAGAGGCTTGGACATGTCAATGAACATGGGTTGGCAGAGCTTCAGAAACAAGATTTATTATGTGGTGATAATCTTGATAAACTTGAGTTTTGTGAAAACTTTGTTTGTGGTAAAGCTATACAGGTTAAGTTTCAGAATTCATCATTTACTGCAAGGGAGACATTGAGCTATGTTCATTCAGACTTATGGGGGTCGTCAAAGAATGAATCTCTAGGCGGTGGTAGATATTTCATGTTTATCATTGATGATTACTCAAGAAAGGTTTGGGTGTACATCTTGAAATCCAAAGATGAAGCGTTTGAGAAGTTCAAACTTTGGAAGAAGATGGTAGAGGTTCGGGCATGGAAGAAGGTCAAGAAGCTTAGGACGCAAAATGGAGTGGAATATCTCAGTGATGCCTTCAATGTGTTCTGTCAGGAAAAATAGATGATTTGTCACAAGACTGTGGTTTGTACACCTCAACAAAATGGTCTCGCATAATGTATGAACATGACCATTTTGGAAAGAGTTAGATGTATGATCTTCAGTGCCAATATGCCAAAGAAGTTTTAGGGAGAAGTTGTTAACACAATCACGTACTTGATTAACTATTGTCCATCCAGTGCCATTAATTTCAAAACCCCGGAAGAGATATGGACATGATCACCGCCAAGTTATGACAACTTGAGAATTTTTTTGTTGTGTTTGCATATGCCCATGTCAAGCAGGGAAACCTAGATACGGGAGCCAAGAAGTGTATGTTTTTGGGTTATCCAAATGGTGTTAAGGGCTTCAAGATATGGTATCAAGAAGAAAACACTTCTAAGTGTTTTGTGAGTTGTGATGTCACCTTCAAGGAGTCTGAACACTGCATGAAGGAAATTGGAGAATGTAGCAAGAGTATTGGAATTAGTGCTCAAAAGAAGAATGATATTGAGGTAGAACTTAGTGATTTGGCATCCATTTCGACTGATAGAACAACTGGAATTGAGGTGGAACACCAGGAGGACGAACGTGGAGAAAATGATCAAGATGACTTAATGGATTATCAGTTGGCTCGTGATAGAACCAAGAGATTGAGAATTGCCCCAGTCAGGTGTGGCTGTGCATATTTAATTACATTTGCTTTTCTCATGACTGAAGCACTTGAAGATGAAGAACCAAATACATGTGAGGAAGCTGTTAGAAGTAAAAACAAAGAAGAATGACAACTGGCAATGCAAGAGGAAATGGACTATTTGCATAAGAATAAAACCTGGATACTTGATAAGTATCAAATTTTTCTATTTTTAATTCATTATTCTTCTATGATTATGCACTTGATTATTTGTTTATATATGTTTAATTAGTTTATTTTGTTTTTTTAGGATTTTCAAGACATTTACATGAAAAATAATGAATTTGAGATGTTTTACAAGCAATGGTTAAGCTCGGAATTACAAGTCTGATACTTCACACTTGATTACAATTTTCCACTACTCTTTTGGAAATATTTTATGAAATACAATTTTTAGATATTTTTCTTAGCTTTCCATAGCTTTTTGAATCATCTAATTCTGAACTATATCGAGGAAGTTATGGTTAAAATACTATCAGTGGCTGCAGCTGAAGAAAAATGAAAAAATAGAAAAAATGCTATGGTTGCGGCCAACCACATCCCAAGCCATGGCCAGCAACATCCCAGGCCGCGACCACAGCAACAAAGCCCAGCAACTGCGGCCAGCAATGTCCCAAGCCGCGGCCAACGCCTGATTTTCTGGAAAATTCAACTTTAAACTTCAAATGTACTTTCAAGGGGCTATAAAAGGGGTTAGGTTTAACTTTTAGAATAATTTTGGATTGCGTATTAGAGTCTAGAGTGGCAGAGGAGAAGAAATACATCGTCATCTTTATTCTTCAATTTAGTTTTTTTTTCTTCTCAAAACTTCTTTGTTTTCATTGAATATTTATGTTTGTGAATATGAATTTGTTTATGGAGTAGTTTTCTTGTAGTTGATGGTTATTTCAAAACCCTAGCCATGAGATCTTGAATGCATTGATAAATTTTATTCATTTTATTCCATTGTATTAAATTGCTTCTATTTTTTTACTTGAATGTCATGGATCTTGTAAAATCCTGTTTAGACGGCCGCTAATTAGGGTTCTGGATTATTTTACTATCATCTTAGGATTGTTATTCACCTAATAGTTTAGGATTCTAAGTCGAGTGATAAATTACAATTAGGGTATTGTGACAGGTGTCTTGATTTTGATGAAAAATAGAACCTAGGTTAAATGAATTGCATGCTTAATGAATTTGTTGCCTACATTAACCTGTTTCCATAGAGTGTAATATTTTTCCTAGGTTAAATAGATTGCATGCTTAATGAGTGTATTGCTTGGTAAAAAAGATTAGTTAAGAGCGCTTAGCTATTATTAATTATAATCGGGAAACTAGGATACTTGATTGTTTAAGTGTTATCTGCAGGGTTAATAGTTTAATTGGAAATAATGGAATAGTATTTATCTTTGTTGATAGATTGATTGTTGAAGGTGGATAGTAACTCTTGACTATTTCTTTAAAACCGTAGTTTCCTTAGTTCTTGAATCGTTAATATTTAATCTTTACTCTTTTAATTGTTATTTTATTTTATGCTATTAATCTTTAAAACCAAATCCCCTAGTTAATTTCTGTTTATTCTTATTTTGAATAATAATTAGAATCATAGTCCTCGTGGGTTCGACCCTTATTTACCGCTATACTGAAGTAGCTGGTATAAGTGATTAAAATAAATAATTAAATTTGACACGGCAAACGACAACCGTCAATACTTGTTGATAAACCTCAAAGGCAGAAATTGGTGAGTTGTAAATGGATTTACAAGAAAAAAGAAGATAATATAAGAGCTAATAAGCCATGGTTTAAAGCTAGACTGGTGGCTAGGGGTTTCACGCAACAAGAAGGAATAGACTTTGATGAAGTTTTCTCACTTGTTAAATACATGTCTATTCAAGTGTTGTTGGCTTTGGTTACTCAGTTTGATATGGAGCTAGAACAGATGGATGTAAAAACAACTTTTTTATATGGAAATCTTGAAGAGCGAATTTATATGGCTTAACCCAAAGGCTCCATACAAGAAGGGAGTGAGAACAAGGTGTGTTTGTTGCAAAAAACCTTGTATGGTTTTAAACAGTCTTCGCGATAGTGGTATTTGAGGTTTGATGATTCTATGCAGAGAAACAAGTATGTAAAAAGCTTTTATGACAATTGTGTGTACATGAAGTGGATAGATGGTACCTTGGGGGTGTTTCTACTACTTTATATAGATGACATGCTAATTGCTTTAACTAGCATGATTGAAATTCAAAAGCTTAATTTGTAGTTGAGTTTTGAATATGAAATGAAAGATCTTGGAGCAACCAAGAAGATTTTAGGCTTGGAGATACTGAGGAACAAGAAGAAAGGTGAATTGTTAGTCACTCAACAAGGCTATGTCATGAAACTGTTAGAGAAGTTCAATATGGTAGTGTGAAAGAAGGTTGTAACACCTCTAGCTTCTCAGTTTAAGGTTTCTTCTGCTCAATCATCTATTATTGAAGAGGATAAGGCAGAGATGCTTAAAGTTCAATATGCTAGTGCAGTTGGGAGTATTATGTATTCCATGGTGTGCACAAGACCAGATTTAGCCTATGCTGCAAGCATGGTGAGTCGTTATATGGAAAATCTAAGGAAAGATCATTGGGAGGTTGTAAAATGGGTGTTTAGGTACCTTAGGGGTACTACTAGTCATAGTTTACACTTCAGGAAGATTGATAGTGTAGAGAAAAGAATAATTTGGTTGGTTATGTGGGTTCTGACTTTGTTGGGGATCTTGATAAGAGAAGAACGCTCATGGGGTATGTGTTTACATTGTTTGGGTATGTTGTTAGTTCAAAAGCTTCATTGCAACCTTTTGTGACCCTCTCAACAACTGGGGTAGGTAAAGCTTATAGCTACTACAGAAGCTGTTAAGGAGGCGATTTGTTTAAATGGTCTAATTAGTTAGCTTGGGGTAAAACTGGAAAGGACAATTGTTTTCTGTGATAATCAGAGCACAATACACTTGACGAAGCATCACATGTACAATGAAAGAACCAAGCACATAGATTTTAGGTTGTTCTTTATTAGAGATGTTATATCTCAAGGATTAGTGACTGTTGAAAAGATCCATAGAGATGACAATCCTGTTGATATGAATACGAAGCCTGTTACAAGTGATAAGTTCAATTTATGCCTGGACTTGATCAATGTTCGGGTTGTTGCTATGCCAAATTGAAGATCTGGAGATAGTCAGCTAAATTCACTATGAAGACTTGATGGAAGTATTACCTCAAGCTTGACTCAAGGTGGAAATTTGTGGATGAGTGATTCAACTTAAGGTGTTGTTGTTATGCGAATGTTGTGACATGCGTTTTGAATGTCGAAACATTGAGCATCATTTTTTCTGCAGCTATGATTTCCTTATTTACTTAGTTGAGTTGTGATGAGGTGTAAAGTCAAAGATTGTATTTCTTTGATTGATTGCTAGTATTTCTTTTGTGATAAAGAAGAATCTAGAAATTTAAGAGAGAGAGGGAGAGAGAAAAGTAAAAGGGGATGACAAGAAAAGGAATGTGTAACATTGTCTAGTCTCATTTTGTTTCTCCTTGGTACATAGCCTTGTAATTAGCTAAGACTCTTGAGTGTGTTTTTGGTTGTATGTCACATTGACCATTCATCATGAATTTGCTCGAGCTGATAAACTGGATGTAGAGTCACACATTGTGACTTGAACCAGTATAATTCCTAGTGTTTATTCTTTTATTTTCAGCTATTATTTCTGCTTATGTGGTGATTATTATCTATTCTTTGTTGATGTGTTTGTTATCTAGTTCTGATTTTGTTTGGTATAACAATAGCAAATGTTTTAATAATACTAGAACTGTGGGAAGAAAAACAAAATTTAAGATGAAGATCAAAGCTAAACAAATATCTGTTCTAAGTTTATATTATCAGAAACTTAAGTTCAAAACCAGAAAAAATATTTTATCAATGTTAAGTCCAAAGCATATGTTAAACAAATATAAGTAATAAGGAAGAAGAACACCAAAACTTATCCTGGTTCGGCTAACAAAATAGTTAGCTTACATCCAGCTTTCCCCAAGGGTTTTATTGATCTTTGACAATTGTTTCACCAAGATGACAAAAGCTCATAATTGGTCAGAATACACCAATCTTATATGTACAAGAAAACCAGTAGATCACCAAGCTAATCACTCTCAAAACACTCTGATTTTTCACTCAAGAATGAACCCCTCACAGTACAAAGATTTCCTCACACACTCATACAAAGATTCACTCAACTCTCCCAGGAATCCTCTGAGCTGAAACCTTCTGTAACAGTTCTTCTTGGCAAACCTCTTCAATCTGAAAATCAGAGCTCTCTTCTCAGTTTTCTCTCTTATCTTAATTCTGAAACTTGAGCCACACATATGTATAGGTCTTCTAGAACTTGAACAGCTCAACTAAGTTCTTTAAATCCAAGAACCAAACTTAACTGATGTTTAACAGAAAAATAACAGATAATTAGTTATATCATGATTACAAGAATTACCACAAATTCATCCTTAATCATGACATGACTAATTATAAACACCTTGGGGAAGAAACTCAGATTTATCCTTTTCCAACATTCATAAGTTCCAAACAGTGTTGAAACTTAAGAACAGGCAAAATCTTTGTACCAGCATCAGCTGCATTCTCTTCACTGTCCACCTTTTCGAGAGCTATTTCTCCTCCTTCAATCTTATCCCTTATCCAGAAGTGTATCACATCTATATGCTTGGATCTCTCATGATAAACAGGATTTATGCATAACTGAATTGAGGACTGAGAATCTGAATATATAGTAGCTTTTCTTTCAAAATTTTGATCTCTCTTAGTATACCCGAAAGCCATGTATCCTCTTTGAAAGCTTCTGTTGTTGCAATGAATTTGGATTTAGTGGTGGACAATGTCACTATAGGTTGCTGCTAAGATTTCCATGAAATACAACAACCATTTATGAGAAAATAGTAGGAAGTGATAGACTTCCTATCATCTTTACTTGATGCATAATCTGCATCAACAAAGCCTTCCAAATTAATCTGTGATCCTCTCTTTTGGTAGATTAAACCAACATCATATGTTCCTTTAAGATACCTTAGTAACCATTTTACTCATTTCCAATGTTCCTGCCCCGGATTTGACATATATCTGCTCAATACACTTAAAGAATGTGCTATATCAGGTCTGGTGCTAATCATAGAGTACATTATGCTCCCAATAGCTTCAACATAAGGTATATTTTTCATCTGATTTATATCAGTTTGAGTTGTGGGTGATTGCTCTTTTGATAACTCAAAGTGTCCACCCAATGGGACAAGAACTTCTTTTGAGTCTGCCATCTTAAACTTGTTCACAAGTGATTGCACATACTGAGATTGAGTAAGCACCATCCTTTTTTTAGTTCTGTTTCTATGGATTTCGATTCCAAGGATCCTTTTAGCAGGTTTTAGGTCCTTCATTTCAAACTCTCCATTCAATACTTCCTTAACTCTCTTGATTTCTTGTATGTTCTTTCCCATGAACAACATATCATCCACATAGATGAGCAAGAAAGTGGGAAAATTTGAATTCAAACCTGAGAAATAGAGACATGTATCATAGGCTGACCTTTTGAAACCAATTTTAGACATCACTTCATCAAATCTTTTGTATCATTGCCTTGGTGATTGTTTAAGGCCATACAAGGACCTCTTAAGCGAACACACCAAATTTTCCAACTTAGATTCAACTTTGAATCCTTTGGGTTGCTCCATTAAAATAGTCTCTTCCAACTTGCCATTCAAGAAGGCTATTTTAACATCCATTTGTTCTACCTCCTAATCGAATTGCACAACTAAAGCAAGCATCATTCTTACTATTTTAAGCTTGATAACAGGTGAAATTTTTTTTGAATAGTTAATTCCCTCAGTTTGTGAGTAACCCTTGGCCACTAACCTTGCCTTATACCTCATAGGATCTGTAGGACTTATGCCTGGTTTTAGCTTATAAATCCACTTACATCCTATCACTTTATGTCCCTCGGGTCTAGGTACCAATGTCCATGTCTCATTTTCTTTTAAGGACCTCATTTCTTCTTCCATGGCAGCCTTCCAACTGTATGAATATTTTCTCATTATAGCTTCAGAATAACTGGCAAGTTCCAAATTTGGTGTTGTTGACATAGCAGATAAAGAAAAAGCAATTATATTTGCTTCAGCAAATCAGATTGGTGGCTTAATTTCCCTTCTTTGTATGTCACGAGCAAGTTGATAATCTTTCATATTATCATCTTGTTGTTCATCTATGTCATCATTCTTTTCATTGATTTCTGAAGGAGTTGTTTCCATTTCTAATCCTTTTATTTGATCTTCTTCTTGTTGCTCTATTCCTGCATCATGAAAAACAGTACCCTTCTCATTTCTTTCAAAAGGAAAATCAAGCTCATTGAACACTACATCTCTACTAATAATTGTTTTAGAAGATTCAATGTCAAATAATTTGTAACCTTTGACCCCTTGAGGATATCCTATAAAAATACATTTAGTAGCCTTATTTTCTAGCTTGTCATTAGTTTGATGTGCATAGGCAGCACATCCAAAAATTTTAAGATGATTTAAGTTAGGTTATTTACCTGTCCATCTCTCTTTGGGTGTAAGGAAATTATTTGTACTGTTGGGGCTTCTATTAATCAGGTAGCATGTTGTACTTAAAGCTTCTCCCCAAAAAGATTTCTTCAGTCCTGACTCAAGTAACAAGCACCTCACTTTATTCAGAAAGGTTCTAGTCATTCATTCTGCTGTCCCATTCTGTTGAGGAGTTCTCACCACGGTTCTGTGTCTTTCTATACCATAGTCTAAACACAACTTATCAAACTCATGATTAATATATTCCAAACCATTATATGTCCTTAAAGTTTTGATTTTAAAACCAGTTTGACTTTCAACATATGTTTTCCATATTTTAAATTTGTCAAGACATTCATGTTTGTGTTTAAGTAAATAGACCCAAACCTTTTTACTATAATCATCCAATATTGACAAAAAATAGTTGTTACCTCCTCTTGTGGCTGTTCTACTAGGTCCCCATAAATCAGAATGTACATATTCCAATATTCTTGTAGCTCGAAATTTTCTTGTGTCAAACTTTAGTCTATGTTGTTTGCCCTGTACAAAAACTTCACAAAATGGTAAGTTTACATGTTCATAATTTGACAGAATACCTTGTTTGAAAAGCTCAATGAGCCCAGCTTCACTGATATGACCCACTCAAAGATGCCATGTCTTTAAGTCCACTATGTTCTATTTTACAAATGAAGCTTGAGCTGGTAGTACTGTTTGCCCATCTAACACATATAGACCATTTCTTTTAATCCCCTTAAACACCACTAACTGTCCTCTTGTGATCTTTATAGTACCCTTGCTAATTTTATAATTGTATCCCTCATCATCAAGGGTTCCAAGTGAAATCAAGTTCCTTTTTAAATCTGGTATGTATCTGACTTTATTCAAGATTTTGACTGTTCCATCAGAATTCTTGATAGCTATAGATCCAATCCCAAGAACATTTATGATCATTACCCATTAATACACTGCCTTGTTTTACTTCCTGTAAATCCATAAACCAGTTTTTAATGGGGCACATGTGATAAGTACACCCATTATCCAATATCCATTCTTTAATTTCTCGATCTTGTGAGACTGCAAGAACTTCTCCATCTGAACTGTAATAATTATCTCATGTGTTGCCATCTTGCTGTGTGACTTTAGACTCTTCTTCCCTTTTCTTTTTCTTAAGCTCCCAACAGTTCTTGATGAGATGACCTACCTTTCCGCAATGGTGACATTTTCTTGTTTCTTTAGGCCTAGAATTCGACCTGTGATGCCCTCGTGAATGACTCCTTGAATGATTTCTGTGAAAGTGTTTCTTTGGTTGTCTGTCATGAACCATTAAACTCTCTTCTGTTCTTTGTTGTTTGGCTGCCTTGTCCCAAGTCATTTCTGCATCTCGTGATCTTAGTGTGCTCAAGACATCTTCCAAAGTCAATGTATCTCTACTATACATTATGACAGTTCTCATCTCTTTGCTGATCTGGTAAACTATTCAAGAGTATCATAGCTTGATCCTCTTCTTATATATTCTCCCCCATATTGTTCAAGGCTAATACCAGCTTTGTCATCTCATCAAAGTTCTGCTCTAAAGTATTCATGGCATTCATCTTGAAGCTATATAACTTTCCTTTTAGGAATATTTTCGATGCTATAGACTTAGTCATGTAAAGTTGTTCCAACTTATTCCATAGTCCAGCAGCTATTTTTTTCCCCAATAACTTGCCTTAACACACTATCAGAAAGATTCATTATTATGGCTGATCGAGCTTGTCTTGCAACCAAGTTCTTCTCTTCAAGACTTGAAGAATCCTTCTCTTTTGGTTCTTTGGCATCCTTCGTGTCACTGATCAAGGCTTCATCAAGTTTTTGATATATCAAGATTGCCATCATCTTCTCTTTCCACAGACTGAAGTTACCCGTTCCATCAAATTTTTCAAGATCAAACCATGTAGAAGTTGATGCCATGGTGATGACTGAGATCTTGATCTGTAGTTGCTTGTAGCTTTGATCTTATTACCCTTGCAACTTGGTCTCTGATACCACTATGGGAAGAAAAACAGAATTTAAGGTGAAGATCAAAGCTAAACAAATATCTGTTCTAAGTTTATATTATCAGAAACTTAAGTTCAAAAACAGAAAAAATATTTTATCAATGTTAAGTCCAAAGCACATGTTAAACAAATATGAGTAATAAGGAAGAAGAACACCAAAACTTATCCTGGTTCGGCTAACAAAATAGTCAGCCTACATCCAGCTTTCCCCAAGGGTTTTATTGATCTTTGACAATTGTTTCACTAAGATTACAAAAGCTCATATTTGGTTAGAATACACCAATCTTATCTGTACAAGAAAACTAGTAGATCACCAAGCTAATCACTCTCAAAACACTCTGATTTTTCACTCAAGAATGAACCCCTCACAGTACAAAGATTTCCTCACATACTCATACAAAGATTCACTCAACTCTCCTAGGAATCCTTTAAGTCGAAACCTTCTGTAACAGTTCTTCTTGGCAAACCTCTTCAATCTGAAAATCAGAGCTCTCTTCTCAGCTTTCTCTCTTATGTTAGTTCTGAAACTTGAAACTTGAGCCACACATATATATAGGTCTTCTAGAACTTGGACAGCTCAGCTAAGTTCTTTAAATCCAAGAATCAAACTTAACTGATGTTTAACAGAAAAATAATTGATAATTAGTTATATCATGATTACAATAATTACCACAAGAACAATAAAAATATTATACACTATTTTTTTAGTATAATAATCCTTGTTTTTTTCTAAAAATAACTCAACTCAAAAGGCAATCATGACTCAGACTAGCTACTCCTTAATATTGTTTACTATTATTAGAGTAATGATTTGTGCACATCAAAATATGCTCATATCATTGAGATGTCAATGAACAAAATTGTTCTTTTCTAAAATGCAGGGGAAGAAGAAGGGGCTCAGAATATTGGGTTGGGCCGTAAAATTTAGAAGATTGGGCCCGACCCAACGGCAGTTCCTGGTTAGGAGAAAGCCATTTCTTCCCCCCAAATAGCTTCCTCAGTTCACCTTCGCCGTCTCCCTGCCCAGGCTTGTTCCACTCGCCATTGTTGTCTCCAGTTGTAGACACTTACACACACCAACTCAGTCTCTTATTTCTTCTCTGATAAACTATCGTAGGCCGAATTGCAGGAAATCTTTTCTTCTGAAGGTGTTTGTTTGGTAGGAAACTGAGAACGGAAGTAACAAAAAGTAGAATTTGGATGGAATGCGTGGTTCAGGGAGTTATAGAGACACAGGAAAGTCCTTCTCTCCCATTTTAATGTTTTCTACCATTAATTCTGTTGAATTTGGACTTTTATTATTTTTATTTTGTACGAGATTTGAAGTTTGGAGGCAAACCCTTTGAGAATGCTGATTGATCTATTCTTTGTCCGACGATAAATAATAATTTTTCCGTTATTTTTTGTAATTTTTGTTTTGTTTGAATATGTAGCTAATGGGTACCCTGCCATAACTGTTAAATTAATTTTTATCGTATGATATAATATATTTAGCCAGGGGAAGCAGAAGAAAGAAGGAAGAATAGCATGAGGAACAAAAGTTTAATGGGTTTTATTGTATGTAATTACACAAGGAGGAAAAAGTGAAAAATGAAAGAAAGTACTTTTATGCTTGTCTTTGTACTTCTGGAGTAGTTTTATGATGAAGCCTCTTCTGTACTGTTTTGATATCATAATCTATCCTAGTATCCTACCTTTTTAGTCATCATTAATTTGAACGCTAACTTACTCAGCTCTTTGGCCTCACTCAATTAGGCATTGCTTGTAACTGTTTCTGTTTTCACATGATGGCATACTATAACGAATTGATAGAGCGCCATTGTAATTGCTTGAGATGCTTACAGGTTCACATCACTCATTTCTCCATGCCCATGCATATATTTTTTAAATTGTAAGCTTAGATTGCTATCTCTGTTATTCCGCTGGAAACGAATCCTTCAACAACAGATGTCTCCATCTTTTCATCATGCAGCATGTTGAGGCCCATGAGATTCTTCTTCAGGGTCTTTGTGGTGTTCATAGAGAACGTCTGAGAATCCACGAGATGTGCCTTAAAAGTGGCCCAAACCTTGGTGAGTGGGTTATTTTACAAATTTATTCTATTTATTTTGCATATTGTCTGTCTTATACACGTATTAAAAATTTTAGGATAATTGCCTGACTCGGATGTAGATTCGTTTTTTTAGATATACTGATTACTACCACATCTTATGCATGATACTGCAATTTTTTTTTATTTATATTATTTTAATATTTTCCATCCAAATGGGAGATGTCTTGCTGACTCAGAGATAATATCCTATTTTTTAGGG
This sequence comes from Humulus lupulus, assembly GCF_963169125.1. Classification (NCBI taxonomy): domain Eukaryota; kingdom Viridiplantae; phylum Streptophyta; class Magnoliopsida; order Rosales; family Cannabaceae; genus Humulus; species Humulus lupulus. The sequence continues at coordinate 190,882,170 of NC_084802.1, forward strand.
ATTGTATCTTCAGAGGTTAGGCTTCTATGTGACCTTGAACAGGCCGAACCAGCATGGTAATTCTGAGATTTCTTCTAAAATTTATTAACTTGTTTTGTCTTTCTTCTTCAAAAGATAAGCTCACAAAAATGTGCAAATGTTTAGGACTGTTAGGAATGTAGGGGGTTCAATGAGGGGTGCAGGTGCTGATCAGATTTCAGTTCTAGTCAGGACCGTGGTGGAAAGCAAAGCAAGCAAGAATGTGCTTCGTTTGTTTTATGCACTTGGCTACAAGTTGGATCATGAGCTACTGAAAGTGGGATTTGCCTTTAATTTCCAAAGAGGCACTAAAATTACAGTCACTGTTTCATCAGTTAATAAAATGCTAAAGCTACATGCTACTGATGAAACTGTGCCAGTAACTCCTGGAATACAGTTGGTTGAAGTGACAGCCCCAGCAACCTCTGAAAACTATGCTGAAGTTGCTGCTGCAATATCCTCATTTTGCGAATATTTAGCGCCGTGAGATTTCATTTTGCTTCATTTACTTTTCTTTTTTAGCTATGAATTTAGAATCACTTTTTTCTGAGTCTAGCATTCTCATATGACGTTTTGTTACATTAATACCAAGCCAAAATAGTTCATTCTTGTCATGTGCATCCAGCAATTGGTAGCCCCTAGTGGATCCTAAGAAAAAGAAGGCACGATTGACTGATCGCAGCTGTCAGAGTGTCCGTTGTTAAGATAAATAATATATGCGAGATATGATTCATACTTGAGATTGTTATTTGATCGTTTAAAGATCCAACTTATCTTGACCTCAACAAGTAGATGTGGCAAAAATTGATCAGGAAAAGCATACTTATGCTTGTCTTCTTTTATTTAGTTTGATTTTTCAATGTAATCACACTTACGGTGTTTGTTTCTCAGGCTCCTCCATTTGTCAAAACCGGGTATTTCAACTGGGGTTGTTCCCACTGCCGCCGCTGCTGCTGCATCTCTTATGTCGGATGGTTGGGGCACAATTTTGTAGTAGAAATTTTAAAATCGTTCGGAAGGTTGTTCTTATTTTTCTTTTTTGGAGGTGGGCTAGTGTGTGTCACTTTAATCAGTATCAAGATTCCCATGGCTGAGGAAGAATTCATCGTTGTTATATATAATAGCTGAACTATGAAGTAAATTATTAGAAGTACATTGTTTGCAATACAGAACCACATTGGATAAATACATTCAGGCTCCGGTACCATCATACTAAAATTGATTACACATGCCAACTTCAACTTCAACTTCAGTTCGATACATCATCATACATATAATGCTTCTAGTAACGTACATACAAAGATACGCGATGTAGACATGGGCAACTCCTCGACTTTAAACAAGTTAAAAAGAGATAACTAGAAGCAACACAAGCAATAAATATTCACTCTAAACAGTCTGGCCTCTCAATTATTTAAAAGTTAGTCCCCATGCACTGCACCACTACCACTACCACTACCACCACAACCACAACCACAACGGCTCCTCCTGCCCAAAAAGAGATTATTATAAGTTGATGGTCATTGGAAAATTGTGGCACATCTGGCATCTTTTGGTAGGCAAGGAATTCATGAAGCTGCATAGCTCACAGGACCAGTAAGTCCCATTAGACTCCACCTCCGATAGACCATCTTCCAAAGCTCTAACCAAGTTCTTAAAGTAGTTCCCAATTACAGAGGTCAGTTCAGCTAGCTTCAAACGATAGTCCATGAAATCCTGAACCGAACCTTCACCATCAAGATACTTCACTAGCTCCTTCTCAGCACAGTAATGAAGCCTCTCCAAGCTGAACTCTGCTTCACCCTGCAAGTACTCAAAAAACTGCTTTTTGGCCCATTGATGCTGAGGGAAGTAATACCCGTATGCATAAGTCCATTGCAGCACTCGTCTGCATCTTATAATCTGTTGCCAGGCCTCTGTTATGAACCTCAGAAGTGGCTTCTCTTGGCCATACACGAAACTAAGCCTATCCAAATATTCAGCTTGCACTACGCGTATGGCCTCCAAAGCTTTCTGCCTCGATCTTAAATTGGCTGCCCAACGGTTATAGTAATGAGTGTATTTAAGCAACGACGCCTTCACCACCTCTCTCCTTTTGATCTCCGTCTCATCGGCTTCAGACACAGCCTCTGACAAGTATTTGTTGCAAGAATGGAAAGATTTCGACGACCATTCACCAAGACAATGCCAACAAAATTCATATCTGCATGGAGGTGCACACCTCATGTGGTTACATCCATGGTCCTTCTCGATTAGCCGCTTGCACTGGGGACAAGACTTGGTATTGACTAGAATCCAATTCGCATTCTCCGACTCGTCCTTGTTCTTCATGTTCCACTTCGCCACCGTGTCGCAATCCACCGGCCGGTGAGCTTCCTCGTTACAGTTCCAGCAGAAATTGAAGGAGCATCGGCAATGAACATCGAAACCCGTGCGACAATTCCCGATGAAGTCGAAAAAATCAACGGCGTAATCGCAGTCTGGAGCAGGACACCATTTGATCTTCCTCCTCCTGTAACTGTCTTCCACATAAGACCGCAAAAGGTACCGCGAGTACTTCAACTTGGTGGAGTTGTCCATGATCAACATTCCGATCATGTCCTCGCCGACGGCGGCTGAGCAGGATGGGTCAGGACACCTCAGAAACAAACATCCCGGTCCTTCATCGTTTATCGACTTGGAAATGTAACCTCCATAGCAGTCCCTGCAAAATGGGTGACCACAAGAAGCCCAGACTGTACTATTAGTAATATTGTTACATATTTCAAAGCAAATTCCGCAAGCGATCGGATGATCGGACATAATTTGAAGGACGATCGGGGTTCGATAGAGGCCAACTACGTTTCGGACTTGGTCTTCGTCGTCGAACCAATGGTCGAACAGCTTACTGAGATTCCAGTTGAAGTGGCGGAGCAAGACGATCGCGGCGGCTCTTGACTCAGAAAGCGCAGTGGAAACCCTTAGAATATCATCTTCTTGGCGCTGCCTTATCTCAGCTTCGTTGAGGATCACATAGTTTACCCCTGCTTCGCTCTGTTCTTCGTCTTCTTCTTTGACAAACCTGTCGAAGAAGGAACCGGCGACGATGCCGTTTTCATCGATATGAAGGGCGTTGGATTTGATCGAGTCTTCCATACATTCCATGATCGAAGAGGATTGAAGGTTAGGGTTTTAGGTGCGTTGAGACGACGCCAGAGGTTTATAGACTGAAGAATGAAGACCGAAGAAGGAGAAGAAGAAGAAGTAACACTATTGGAAAGTCTTAAGTCAACCAAGTATGCCTAAGAAATTTTTGAGAGAGAAAATAATTTAATAAATAAAATACATCATCACCGCTAGCTAAAGGACAGAAAATAAATCAACGGTCGTGATGCTGTGGGGACTAAACTTGTTGCTCATCGACGACAACGGACACAGCTCCTCTTGACTTAAACCACCTGGTCCTGCTGTATCCCTTAGTCTTCTTCTTCCTTTTTTTTTTTTTTAATAAAAACAACTTAAATATTAACTTTTTTTTTTTACATGAAAACAAGAATAAATTAAAATAAATTCGTTATCTATTATTCCCATAAATTTGAAACAAATTAAAGGGAATATCTTCGCGGACAATACACGTGCGAAATAGGAAATAAACAGTTAGAATCCAAACCACTTGTCTTGTCGTTCCACTTTAGCTTATTAATGAGGAAATTTAGGATAATCCGAAACAAGTTTTAAATTTTAATTCAAGTGTGAAGAACTACGATTGCGTTAGGTAAAATATAAATAAACAGTTTTTTATTTGTTTAATAAAAAATCTGAAGGTAAAATGACAATTGGTGTTGGTAATAAGCTTATTTCTGTTTTTAATTTTTAAAAATTTGAATTAAAATTTATTAATTTTTTTAAAACAAGATTTTCTCACTCTTAAAAAAAATTTTAAATTTATTTCCATTTCTTCTCTTTCTTCTTCCAGCGGCAAAATGCATGCATTTTTATTTTATAAAAATCAAAAAGTATAAAACAAAAATATATTTTCATTTTTGAGTTTAAAAAATTTTAAAACAAAAGTTTTACCAAAGGCAACCTACATTATTTATTTATTTGTGTTTATTTTTTTTTTTTATTTTCCTTTTCTTTTTCAATTCTAGTTTCACTCAAAATTTAGTAATATTATTGGCCACAACTATACAAGTTTTTGCCCAATATATTAGGCTTACAAGTTTTCACAATCATGACAAGCCATATTATTTGCACTAATTAACAAATAAATTTAGGAAAAAATTACACATAATGTAAAACCATAAATTTGCTATCTTAAATAGACAATATATTATAAGGGAATTTGCAGCATAAATATCAAATGTTTTACACTTGTCACAAATAAATACCTAATCGTTTATTTTTACAATGTTTTACACTTGTCATAAATAAATACATAATCTTTTATTTTTACAGCAAAAATACTCAATATTCAATATATGTTGAAGATAAATACCTAATATTTTTTTTTGCAGCAAAAATATCAAAATTTGCTAAAACATTGCTTTTATCAGTACCTCTTTGTTGAAGTTGTTGAGTGTTGACTCACCAGATATGTATCACTCCATAATTTTGGTATTTTTGTCCTCAAAATATAAATTTTTTTAAAATTTGAATTAATTTAGAATGTATTTTTAATTCATTTTTTCTAATTTAAAATATTTTTTTAAAATATTATGAAATTGACTGATTACAGATAGACAAATGTCTGTTTAGTCAACATATTTAAGAGCTCTAGCAGATGAGGTACTTACAGAAGCAACGTTTTAGCAACTATAGGTATTTTTGCCACAAAGAAAAAATATTAGGTATTTATCTTTAACATATATTGAACATTGTATATTTTTGCCGTAAAAATAGAAGATTAAGTATTTAAGTGCAACAAGTGTGAAACATTAGGTATTTATGCTGCAAATACCCCTATATTTTATAACCCAAAAGTGTTGTTTGACAAGTTTAAAGCAGTTGTCCTGACACATTTAAGATTTGTCGCGACAACTTGTTTTTTCCAGATTTTTTTTTTTTTTTTTTTTTTTTATCAAGAAGAAAGGATGAACTTCATTAATCACACAACCAGAATTACAAACAGAAACAGCTCAAAACCGGCTAACAAAAGCAAGCCTCAACAGACAAAAACACAGCAGCTATAGCCGAACCAAACCAGGGAAAACAGAGCAAAACACTAGCCAATTACATAGTAAATTGAGCAATTAAACAAGTTTCCTGAACAGATTACTTCTTCTTACTAATACTAATAAGCCTATGCTGCATTAAAAGCTTAACTTCAGCAGCTATACTGGAAGCAGTTCGAGAACAAAGATCAAATATACAGCAATTGCGATTCCTCCATATGCAGTACACAACAGCAGCAAACAACATGTTATAAATGTGAGATAGTAACCCATTGTTTATGCTAGAAAGCCAATCTCTCCATCTGTCAAATTCATAAGGCCATAAATTGATATCCAGCCACTCAGCTAGGAGCTCCAGAACCTTAACTGATAAAGAACATGCAAAGAATAAGTGAGAGTGGCTCTCTTCAACAACACCACAAACTGGGCACATGACAGAATCAAGAGGCACTTTGAACCTCAACAGATTATCATAAGTCAGTAACTGAGAATTTATGACCTGCCATAACAGAAATCTATGCTTAGGTAAGGATAATCTACACCATACAGCTTTGTAGTATCCTACCTGAACATGATTCAAGGACTGAATATATAGATTGGCAGAGTTAAACTTCCCATTTAAACCAGCAGCAATGATATCCTCCTTACTGAATTTACCTCTGAGATTGCATAATTTCCTCCAATACCAGCTGGTATCCTGAGGTAATCTATAGGACCAGAAATCAGAGTCTTACGGATAAATTGAGTTAATCCATTTCACCCACAACACATCATGCTTTTCAGAGACAGCCCAAATATACTTAGCTAATATAGCATGATTCCATCGCTGGCCATTTCTGAAACCGAGCCCCCCAAATGCCTTAGGCAAGCAGACTTTGTCCTAAGAAGCCATATGAATCTTACACCTATTACCATTGAGACCCCAAAGAAAGCCACGACAGAGCCTCTCGATTTCCTTGATAACACTTTGAGGTAGAACAAAAATGTTCATCCAATAATTCCTCAAACCAAACAAAACAGAATGAATAAGTTGCATTCTGCCTGCAAATGACAGATGTCTACTAGCCTAGGTGTGTAATCTCATTTTTATTTTTTGAATGATGACATCACAATCTTCATGTTTCCATTTTGTAGGTCTCATAGGAACTCCAAGATATTTCAAAGGGAACACCCCCTCAGAAAGGCTCAACTCAGCAGATAAAAGCTCTCGGTCAGTAGCTGAAATTCCCCCATAAAAAACCTGAGATTTGCTCTCATTAATCTGAAGACCAGTCACAGAACTAAACTCCCCCAACACACTCTTGATGATTTTAACTGATGACAAAACCCCTTTACAAATAATCAATAAGTCATCAGCAAAGCAAAGGCTAATGAGCTTAAGATTCTTACATAAAGGATGGAATCTCAAGGCTGAGTTCTGCGCAGCTAACTGGAGACTACGAGTAAGATACTCCATAACTAAGGCAAATAATAGAGGGGAGATAGGATCCCCCTGTCTCAGCCCCTTCTCCCCTTTGAACCTGCCCTGAATCCTACCATTCATAATTAAAGAATAGGAAGTTTTGGAAATACAGGTCATTATCCAGCCAATGAATCTAGAAGGGAAGCATAATGCCTTTAGGAGATCCTCAATAAATCTCCAATCTATTATATCGTAGGCTTTGCTTATGTCGACTTTAATTGCACACCGTGGTGAAATGGACGATCTTCTGTAATTCTTAATGATATCTTGACAAATGAGAACATTATGGGCTATAGATCTACCTTGAATAAACGCTCCCTGATTAGAGTGAACTAAAAAAGGGAGGACTTTGGCTAACCGAGAGCAAAGTAGCTTTGAAACACATTTGTACAAAGTTGAGCAACACGCAATAGGTCTAAAATCCACAGCCCTATTAGGAGTATCAACTTTAGGAACCAAAGACAATGAAGTATTTAGCAATTCCTCTGGAATAAAACTTGTCTCAAAAAATTGGAGGACCACTCTACAAATTTCATCCCCAATATCCGGCCACATCACCTTATAAAACGCTGACCCAAAACCATCAGGACCAGGCGATTTGATGCTAGAAATACTAAACATGGCATCTCGAATTTCTTTATGCGTGAACGGTTTCAATAACAGAAGCTGCTGGTCTAGATTCAGTTTAACTCCCATATCCACAATATTACTGTTTAATCCCTTGAAAACCAAACTAGGACTTCCCATAATACCCTGAAAATGATTCAGAAAATGAGAAACAACTTCCGAGTAGTTGTCCACCACCCTACCTTGCTCATTGATGAACGTGGCTATTCTATTATCCTCTTTACGTTTCTTCATATAGGCGAAAAAGAACGCAGTATTCATATCCCCTTGATTCAGCCACCTTATCTTACTCCTTTGTGTTAAAAAGCTGTAATAGCTTTTCTCATGAACTCTGAAGTTAGCAGCTGCTGTTTTAACTTCTTCTTGAAAGACTATATTACTTGGATAAAGTTGAGAATAATACAAAGCATTCTGAAATTGATCCTTAGATTTTTGAAATTGAACCCCTATATCTCCAATTTGGTCCATGTTGAACCTTTTAAGTTTATGCTTAAGCCTCATTGTCTTCAAGAAAATGGATTTCAAACCAGATCCCTTCATCTTCTGCTTCCAACACTCCAAAACCAACTGCTTAAAATGAGCATGCTTAGTCCAAAAATTATAGAATCTAAAAGGTTTAACCCCTAAGTTCTCAATTGGTAAAACAGAAATGGTGCAAGAACAGTGATCGGAGCTAGTTTCCCATTTATACACAGCAGTAGTATTGGGGAAGTCCACTGCCCAAACCTCATTGATAAAAACATGGTCTATTTTGGAATATATTCTAGACACTCCCTCTTGATTGTTAGTCCAAGTAAAGAAAGAACCTGTACTCTTAAGGGCTTCCAAATGGTTCGAGGCAATCCAAAGAGCAGAATCAACCATTTCCATCTGAGAAACTGGCTTTCCCCCACTCCTATCCTTCGCTGTAAAAACAGCATTAAAATCGCCTAAAATCATCCAAGAATGACTCGGCTGAACAAGCTGAGAGATGCCTTGCCATAAACACTTCCTCTCCTCCAAAGTGTTTCTCCCATACACAAAAGTATTGTAAAAAGCCTGTTTATGACTTGTCATTTTAACCAGGCAGTGAACAAATTGAGAATCCTCCTTTATCAAACTAACTTTGACAAAACCTTTCATTCAAATTAACAATATTCTTCCTTCAGTCACTGAACTAGAAAAATAGTCCCAGTTTCTGAACTTATTCATCATTAAGTCCTGCACTTTTTCTCCCTTCATCTTTGTTTCTAAGATAGCACCAATCCCTATTTTATTTTTGCTACAAATATCTAACATAGCAGCATGCTTTTTTGGGCTATTCAAGCCTCTTATATTCCAGCTAAGGATATTGCAATTATCCATTAGAAGATTGTAAAATACCCCTGTCTCCAACATTCCCCTTTGTCTGATCCTGCAGGACCCCAAAACCATTTATCAACTTCTTCCCTTGGACCCCTGCTTTGTGACCATTCTTGCTATTACTTCCTCTTTGTCCTTGCTTATTTTGATACCCTAATTTCTTAGGAGTTTTCCAGTTATTCTTTGATGTCAACCCCCCAACATCAGTTACATCCACCAGCATCTCCTTGGCGCTTAAAGACTGCCCCTGTCCAGCATCAGCAACCACAGGCTTCTCCTTATCCATTCTAGTATTTGATGGTATTCCTTGCTTGCCTTTACCCCTGTCCTTTTCTTCAGAAAGTTGAGGAATAGAAGCTTTCGGCCCCATTGGTTGCCTCTGCTCCTTACGGCACTCAGACATTGAATGACCATATCCCTCACATTTTTTTCACTTAACAGGCAGCCACTCATAATCAACCCCTTGCTCCACTAGTTGACCTTGCTCATTCAAATAGTGAATAACCCTAGGAGGATTATCTAAGAGTTCAACCTCCACCAAGATCCTAGCAAACTGAACTCGAGATCTCTCCCGAGTAAATTTGTCGACCATAATCGGTTTACCTATAGTGCTCACTAAGGCACTAAGGCATTTGCTTCCCCAGTATTGAAGGCCAAGATCATGTAAACGAATCCACAAAGTAACTAAACGAATCAACCTAATTGCGTTCAAATCCGTAGTCCATGGGCGAACAATCAAATGTTTTCTGTCAAAGTGAATACAACCAGTCTCCAGTACATGATTTTTAGTAGCCTCATCATTAAACTTGACCATTATTAGACCCATAGTCATCCTAGCAATTTGAGAAATCCCTAGATGACCCCAGACTCTCTTGATAAATTTTCCAAACACAGTCATTAGAGGATTAGCTCCAAGAACCATACAGATGACTGTTGTGTTCCAATTAGCCGCCTGGATTCTCACTTCCTCCTCATCAATTAGGGCTATCCTCTTACCATCCTTAGTTAACGGATCAGTAAACTCTAAACTCTGTTCGCAGAAAGAGATATTACCCGAATTAAATTGATTCCAATGTTGTTGGGCTGAAGATTGAAAATCTCCATTCTCCACCTTGTCCGCCCAGCTAGTGGCAGCAACCCCATCTCCATTTAGATCTTCTTCCTGAACACCATCATCAACATTCTCTCCTAAATCGTACTCTGATAGAAGCTTACCCCGTATCTGTACATTATCCTCACTACGACCCTCTTCGCAAACAACCTCACACCCAGAATTTTGGATTGAAGGCAGACCTTGAACCTCTGATCTAGTCACTGGTTTCCTGACCGACTTCTTCTTCTTTGCCATGGAAGAGGGAAAAACCGAGAGTTTCCAGATTTATTTTCTTAAGTCTTAATATTCTAGAAATCATCATATATGTTTATGGCAATTTTTTTACTCGAAATTTCATCCATATTGTTAATATTTCATTCGTATATGTTGATATTCACTGAGAAAATATTATTTTATTTATAAGAAGTTTTTTCTTTAAATAAATACATTTTGCCTTTTTTAGACTTTGAGACTTTTTGTCAACTGATTAAATAATATTTTGTGATATTTTTTATTGACAAATTTCGTAGTAATGGCAGGCTGTGAAAAGAAAGATTAAAAAAAATATAGTTTTCTTTTTTGAAAAAATCAAACTTTTTGTAATAAAGAATTTTTTTACAGAAGATATCTTTTTATTTAAAAGATGATTTTAAATTCTTTTTTATTGTGATTTTCAGAATTAATATTTTGGAATATTTGGTAAGGTTTGGAAATAATTCGTTATTTAGTTTGATATTCTCACAATATGTTTATAAAAGGAATTTGTATCTTGGTTTTATAAAGAAAATATTTTGTGCTTATTCGAATTCATTTCTGGAATATTTTCTATTGATTTTCGTGCTTTCCAAGATAATTAACTATAGGAAATACAATCTTTGAGAAATTAATTGTTATTTTTATCTTGAGAAATTTGATCTGAATCAGGTATTAGTTGTCTCCGCAAAATTCGTGTCTGTTGGATCAGAGTCAACTAAATTGGCAAATCTTCATTAATCAAGAAAAATCTTCAAATATTCTTGCTTTTATTGGAGATTCTTTCTCAGTCTTTCTGAGCACGAAATAGTCCTCTATAAATAGGCTTCTAGGGCCTTGAGAAAAAGTAAACTCCTCAGTGTATAGTTATGTGAGTGAACTGTAATATTTGTCAGGGTTCATAGGTTGTCTTTAAGATCATTGTATTCACGTGTTCCTGTAGTAAAATGAGAGCTTAGTTTTGTGGTGAGTCTATACCACATTCATGAGTGAATACATATTGTAATTTGAACACAATTCTTATAGTCCTCATGAGAAGATTTTTACAAGCCTTGCATCGGGAGGATGCAAGCACTCGCTGGTCATTGAAGGTAGTTCAAGTGGTTAGGTGTTTCAATCAAAATGAGATTAGTGAAGAGAAGTACAACAAAGTTGTAACAATTCACAAGAGGTAGTCTTGTTTTGTTTAAGTCAATATTTTTGTACTTTTGATCTTTATTAATTGGTTTTATTCTCTGTGCATGGCCCTAAGGAGTAGGTTATCCGAAAGAGTTTCTGAACTTTGTAAAAATTCGTTGCATTCTTTATAGTTTTTGCACTGTCTTTTTATTGTGTTCAGTTTTTATTGTGACAAGTTCTTATTCTATCCCGACATATCAGAAGTCTGTTTCAACATTTAATTATCATTCCGCACCTTAATTAATTCACCTGGTTTAATTAATTTGGTAATTATTAAAAATGAAATTTCACATAGCATTGTAAAATTAAAAAATATTTGAAAAATACAGAATTTTATAAAATTATAAAATTACAGATAACAATTTGTAATAGTTTCGATCCTGTTTGTTACAATTTTCTATTTAGTCTGTAAATGTTGTTTATAAAATTGTAACATATGGTTACAAATTTGTAAACTTTAATTAAAAAAATATATATTATTACAAATTTGTAAATTTTGTTTAAAAGAAATTGTATTTAGGATTATACCCCTCCTTATTATTATTATTATTTTTTTTTTTCAGATTTTGTATTTTTAATTTTTTTTTTTAATTCTTAAGTAATTTTGTAAACTCTCCATAAATTAATGCCAAAAGGTTAAAAATAAAATAATATGAAAGGAAATTAAGAGCACATAATTTTTTCAACGTTATAGCACTCCTAAATTCTAATAACTATGTTAAACACAATTTTTTAAATAATAATAATATTAAAGAGAATTAGCGGTAAAAGTACTAAGTATTTTTAAAAAATTGTGATTTAGTATTCATTATTTTGTATTAATGGCAAAAGTATCTAATGTTTACTTTCGTTGTATTAGGTTAGTACTAACTCCAATAGAGTTGTTAGATGTTGACAAGGGTGTACACATGTTGGATTATGATTGGTCCATCTCATTAATGCTATAAAAAATTATTTTAATTTATTTTAAAATAAAAATGTATTTTATTTAATAAAAAATAATTAAAAATAAAAATTCATTTAAAAATTATAATAAATATTAAATTAAAATCCAAAGATCATTAACAAGAATTTTAAAAAAGCCAGATTTATTAGAATCTATTTTTTTTTAATAAAAAAACCAAAATAAAAAATCATTTTAAAAACACTCAATCCTAAATCATCACCACATTCTCTAACTTCCTCCTTTCCTCCTTCATCTCCTTCTCAGATAGATTGGTGCGGTGGGGAGAAAGCAGGGGCTTGGCAGCGCCGTCGGGTGTCTGAGGTCTGGGGACGTCATTGGGATTCTGGGGTCTGGGCGACGTCTTCTGGAGTATGGGATCTGGGCTTAATTTCTTGATCGTTGAGTATTTATTCCACATTTGAGATAGCTTTAATTTCTTGTTTGCTAGGTTTCTATTCTTGGTTAATTAAGGTTGTGATTTTATTTGTATTCATGATTATTGAAAATAAGCTTGGATTTTGAATTTAGTTTGAATTGGATTTGTAATGAATAATTCTGAAATTTGATTTTTCCATATGGTGAAGAATATTTGTTTCTGCAGATTTTGTTTCATGAATTGAAGAAGATGAACAATAAATTGAATTTGGGAATATAAATGGGATTTAGGTTAATAATGAAGAAAATGCTAATAGTATGTTTGTAATGAATTTTAAAAATGGGTTAATACCCATGAACGATGAAGAACACCCTAATTGATTCTAAGTAATAAACCTATTTTATTTGATTTGTTAAGTAATAAAGTTCTGTTTTAATTTTTATTATTTATGAATTTAATTGTTTATGTTTAAGTTTAAGATTTTTAAAATGACTGAATTAGTTTTCATTCAATTTTTCCTTATTTGAAATCAATATAAATTATTTTATTTTATTTTAAAATTATTTTTAAAAAATATTACAAAATAGACAGGAAATTGCACATGTGTACACCCTATCAACTTGTTAAAATGGATACCAACGAACCGACAAATATTGGGTACTGGGTACTGAATCACAAATCTTTCAAAACATTAGATATTTTTGCTACTAATTCCCTAAAAAAATATAATCTTCCATCCATCAAAATTTGTATTCTACATTTTACTCACTCTATATAAAATGATAACAATGAAATGTCAATCCTCACACTTGATTTGTAAAATCTTTATTCTTCCTCGAAAATTGTTTCAAAGCTTACTTAGTTATTTTTATTTTTTGTTTCATCTTTCCATGATAATATTTATTGAGATTTCTATGTTTAAATAACATATCCTTAAGTCTTTTTTTCTATTTTAAGCATATGAATAAGTTTTAATCCTATTTTTTGTATATGATAGAGAACATCCCATAAATTATTTTCAAGAAATTCTGGATTATTTAAGGTGTCAAAATTAGGATTCAAACAATCTGATGCACTCGCGTATAAAAACCAAAATAGTTGTTTGAATTCTGATTTCGACACTATAAATTATGCAGAATTTCGTAAAAATTTGTAAGAAATTGAAAATCTCCTCTAACTACATTATACATCATCATATATCGAAAAGAAAAAAAAACTACTGGTAAGTCCTTTTAAGAGTACCTACCACATTCTTTCCCTATATTTATGATAAGATTAAAAAAAAAAAACCTATCGTTCACATTAAGAAAACTTTAAACTCTCGTACAAAATCACAAAAGCAACATATAGACAAAAAAAATTAGCAATACATTAGTCTCTATTAACTTTCACGTTAAGAAAACTTAACTTTACATATACAAAATGACAAAAGCCGCCAATCTTTTTTTTTTCTCCATTATTTTAGTTCGCCCGTCCCAAATTTACTTATTACATTGCATTGAAAAAGTAGCATTCCACGTAGACTTATTTTATTCCTTTACGTACGCAGATTGAGATGTTCTTTTATTATCATCGATAACTTCGTTCGAACAAAGTATCAATCCTAGCTGTTACTCGGGAAAATCCACCCTAAGTTTTCTTTTCTCTTTTAAATTTTCAGCCACGATTGATATGAGTGCAAATCTTTAGGGGATAAATAAAAAGTAAAATTGATGCTATACCTTCCTTGTACTAACGACGTGCGAAACGACTAGTGGCAAATGCAATGCTGATGCGGACCTTCTCTTCTCTATTTCTCAGTTGAGAGTTGGTCAAAACAAGAGAAACTAAATAATACGTACAGATGCCTAGTCTTCAGTCAGAGTTGTCATCATCCAGTTTCAAAGAATAAAGCACACGAAGGTTCTTTGTATTGGCCAGGGCTGGGTGGCACAAAAGAAGATAAACTTCAAGCAGAAAGTAAAAGTTACGTTAAAAACAAAGTGTTCACACGATTCGACGACAAAGTCTTCTAATTTGACCACTTCCACAGTTCACTCGGCATTGGCAATATGCCAATCATCACGAGAAAAAAAAAATAGAATAAATATATCGTAATACAACATCAAACAACATATATACCGTGCCGATGATACATGAGGTTGCTAGTTCAGAAAGAATTACAGCAGCAAGCTAGGACACATTCTTACTCCAACGACGCTATAAACATTATACAATAATAATAATAATAATAATAATAATAATAATAATATATAAAAAGGCAAATTCACTCTTTACATGGAAGCCAAAAGGGTTCTCATTTCTTCTACCGATGGGATGTTCTCTGTGGGATAAATCTTGGCAACCAGTTGTGCAAAACTTTCATACTTGTCTAGAAACTCCTTCTGTAAAAATTGAAGAAATAAAATAAATTGAAAGTATTAATAAAAATTATGTTTCTCCCTAAGTGCTTCCTCAGCAAAAGAGAAGTACAAATTTACTACAAGTTTTTCTTTCTTTACTTGTAAACTATACGTTCAATTTAAATTCATAAATTGAAACTTAACAAACAGGATGAACCCTGCAAAGGCGATGCTGAAAAATCTCTCCAGTTTTGTCCTTTCAATACTGCTTTTGTTCCTTAGAGTGACTTATATTACATATATATATTCATATCAAAGCTCGACAAAATTTATGAACTCACAATCAGCATAACAATTAAAAAAAAAAAAAACTGAGATGGAGACAACAGTGAAGCTATCATTCACTAAGATATATTATTCTCTATCTCAATGGAAGATTTCACATTTCTTCATCTACTAAACTACACTAGTTCAAATGCCAATAGGGCAGCTAATGTGAATCTCCTTACGGACCTTACCCCCATATGCCTGGGAGCGCGGGTTTGATCTTATAATTCTACAGAAGGGAACCAACTTACCTTGCACTTATCCCATAGAGAAGGCAAAAGTTCTTCTGAGGTCAGGTACTTCTGCAACTTCTTATACATTAAGGCGATAGACTTGTCAACCTATGACAGGAGAAACAAAGATATTACGAGGAGATAATAGAGAAAAATGATGGGATGATTTGAGAAATACCAACAAACTTACCCCAGATAAACTAGCTTTCAACATCTTCCGAAGATCCATTTTGGACAATCCAAGCTGGAAAGGGATCTGAAGAAATAAAAAAAGGAAACTAATTTAACCCAGGATATTTAGCAAGAAGTAAAACAGCTAAGAATAATGCAATATTCGCATGACAATCTGATTTAGCAAAATCACAAAACAGCAAAAATACATGCAATCAGGTTATTATTTAATAAAAAATAGAATCCAATAGTGCAACTAGCCAATCCTTACAGTACAATCAAAAGTTCACAAGGCTATCTTGTTCAATATGCCTTCAAACACCATCGTAAAGAGAAAAACTAACCTCTTCAGGTGTGATTGTGTACATTAAATCTTCTATTTTTCGAGCAAACTGAAACAACCTTTCAAATTGCTGCACAGAGCAAACTTGATGAGGATTCAAACTACAATGTTAAAGATGCATTATGCATCGAAGTCTAGTGGGTTAATAAACAATTGAATGCTCATGCTTAACAAAATTGGATAAATAAGAATTGCAGTTGAAAAGAAAACACGATGTTCACCCCCTGCCTCATCCAGCTGTCACTAAAAATGCTGATTCTTCTCAAACATAAGGTTTCTTGAAAATTGAGAAGTCTTTATGAAGCTTTATAAAAAAAAAAAAGCCCATGTCCTAATTGTTATAAAAAAAATTTTATCTGTTATTGGTATATGTACTTAAATAAATAAGAAATGCTTCTCTGGTTGAAGAACGTTGCTAATTCGATCCCTATTCCACAAGAAGGGGTGGAATTTAAAATGGAAAAGAAACAATTTACTAAATACTCACACTGTAAATAATTGTGCTGATATAACGGGTGCAAGCTTGCTCATAAGCCTCACTTGCTTGGTGATAGAACTTGGCTAGGGTAGGCACAACATTGGCTAGGTCATACAAGCTGCATGCAACTGCCTCTACTCAGCAAGGCACCCAAACAAATAATAATAACTCATTATGATGAAAGATACAGGGGAAAAAATAAAAGAAAGAAATGAATACCTATTCTGAAATGCTGCATAGTTCTCTAAGAGAATAATATCAGCATATTTAGGGTCTGTTTGAGCGATTTTCTCCAAAGTCACAAACATTATGCTTACCTGTCAGACAATAGCCACAACATAATCATGCAAGATAACTTCAAATCATCCCTAGCACAATAAAACATAAAACGGCTCATGACAGCTATGTTCCGACCCATGTAGTTCAATAAGCACACATTTGGTTATGGTTTTGAGAACATTATAAAAGCTACAGGTACAAGCTTTCAATGAGCATAATGCACTTGCTATTCCATACCCACGGTTAGGTTAAGTGCAGCTTCACTCTAAATGACCATATTGTCATCTCACAAGTGGTTTATTAAATGCATTAAAACATTTCATTAGCTGCACTGATGCCTGACAATTTCAGTAGGAACAAGAACAAGTGTCTCAAACCAACAAACGATGTATTGAGATCTTGCATCGATGAAACAGTAAAAAAAAAGATAAAGTTACAGGTTGAGAAGGACTCACAAATTTTGTGTATGCTTGATCGACCAAATCCCTGGATTGTCCCTGAATGTACTGCTCCATCCGAGTAGCAAGAGTTGCAAATCTACGCAATATAAATAAAACACGAACAAAAAGTATTGAACACATTTTGTTGTAGCATAGCATAGAAGGGAATAAATAGCACCGTTGCAAAGAAAAAAGAAGCCAAAGATGCAAAGAATATATTTAAAAACCAACATTGGACAAAATTGGACGCAACGCCAAAGATGCAAAGAACTTATTCAAAAACCAACGTCGGACAAAATTGGACGCAAAACATGTAAGATGTCAGGGGAGCCTAAGACATCCTCAATTACTATTTACACAAAATACTCAGATATCAGATTGATTTGCTAAAATCTTTTCCTAGATTTAAAGAATAGGTATAGGCCATTTTGATGATAAGAAAAAAAATAGAAGCTTTCACAAATCATTTGTGTTTTTTCTGCATTGGAAACTCTGGACCAGAGAGCAAGTAACATGACACCAAAAAGAAGGATGAGCATCAACAACCCCATTACCTTGGAATATAGGATAAGACACCCATTTGTCGTACATTTCGTTCGTTTCTCTCAATTTGGTGACAAGCTTCATCAACAAACTGTGAAATATTAAAACTTACATGTGTTAAGGTTAAGATCAGAAAGAAAATAGTGGTTAATTATCTCAGCATAAAAATGGAACTTACACGACTGAACTGCAGGGAAATTCTCGACTCCAGGTCCCCAAGCAACAAACGCACAAAACCTGCTGCGTCAGCTTTCTGCCCAGAAAGATAGCGCTCTGTAATCCCATGCATTGATATGCAACGTAAAGGATCAATCTTATAAGCCCAGTCTACTACGGCATAGAAATCTTCCTGAAACTCACACGAAGAGTAAAACTGCATAGTCAAAACTAGAACCTTTGATGCATCTTGGTCCAAAACTTCTAAGAGCACAATAATTAGTGCATAACACTATGGAATAGTAACAAGAACTGCTTAAAGGGGTGGAACCACAAAGACAGGTCTCCTCCCATACATTTTGCAGTTTATGAGGAACAACCCTCCCTCCAACTCTCATCTGTTAGAAGTGTGGATTAAAAGATACCTGATATTATAACAAATAAATTTTATCTGTATAAATTTTTGAACTTCTAGTACATATTTCAAACCTACCCACCAATAAAAAACTTCAACCAAGATAATTTAAACTTATAGAGGCTTAATCAATGGCAACATCACCAACTTGATCCCCAACTAGCACCATTTGTACTTAATATTAACTTCTTACATTCCTCTGGATACAACCAGCCAACCAAGTATTAAGTAGGTATGGTTTCTCATGGCAAAAACTAAGTGTCACTAAAATTACAAATATGAATCCTCCCATCAAGCACAGAACATATTATGTACTTGAAGAAGACTCCAGAGTTAATATGCTTAACCATTTTCACAAATTATGGGATAATTTCTGATCCAAAATTCAACTGCAAATGAGAGTAATTTCAATATTTTGTGTAATCACCTGAATTCCATCCAGCAAATCCTGAAGAGATTCATTTAGTGCTGCTAACTCCACAGAATTTTTACCTACCATATGCAATAGCACATAAGATATCAAGGATTGAGGAAATTGAACAAAAAAACCTTCATCATATATCAGGCAGATTAAAACAGAAAAATGTTAAATATACAAATAAACTGAGCTTACACAAGTAATAATATAAAAAAAATTAAACTAATACAATTTTTACCAGTTTTTCCATCATTGTCATCAATGTCCATGATCCCCAAATCATCATCGTCACCATCATCATTGTTCCCAGATTTGTTACCATTAGCAACACCTCCTGGAGGCACAAGAGTAGGAACTTCAAAGCACATGAAGTGTGCAAAAAAGGAACTCTGCAGTACAAGCAAGAGAGAATAAATTTTCAACTTGAGGATAGACATCATTTAGATTTGAAACACTTATACAACTTATTTCTTACCTCATCTACAAGGAGCGGGATAAAAATTGTCAGCATTTTAGCATAAGCTTCAGACACTGTAGAAGTGTCTGCAGCATTAACATTTTGTGAGGATCCTGTGGAAGCTTCAAGCCAGACAGTTGGATTTCTTGATGCTTTTGTGCTAGCACGAAGCTCATTTGCAAATTCACGAGCCTGGAGATGTCAAACTAAATAATCAGTTTTTTGGCTGGAAAATAAATTTCAAAGCTTATTTTGTAAATAAATATTCTTTGGCAAGAGTGTCAAGTCATAAAAAAGAAATGGTGCATTTTATGAAAAATCTATTTTCACCAATAGAAGGAACACCATAAAGCAGTTAAGTGATGCGGGAAGGGTTAGGAGTGTATAACTAGAGAAATAAGGGTGATATGTGATTTAAAAAGAAAAATTAAGAGCGATTCTGAAAGGCAATCAATTGCAACATGTATGGGTTCAAAAAAATTAGTAGAGGAAGTAGAATTAAAATTTAGCGACAGAACAATTAATGAGCATTGGCATCAAGACTACGGTAACAAGCATTACGTAACACACTACTACTAGTTTTGATGAGGAAAAAAGATCTTCAGATAGTGTTACACGTGTAGACTACTACTTGTAATAAACTTCAAAGTAGAATCCTGACAAATGAATAACATATTTAATTCCTGACCTCTCGACGAAGAAGCAAATTAAGGGAACTACAATATGCTTTCCTCAATGGACCCAGGCAGTTATTATCAAGACTCTGCAAAAACAGTCACAAATATTTCAGTAAAGAATTAAAAGAAAAGAAAAAAGCTTCACCTTTTTTTCAAAAAAAGAAAAAAGCAGTAGCTGAAAAAGCATAATTATGACCATTCAATTAATATATACAACTTTTTCTATTGATCTTTGATAACACACTTAATACATTTAAACCTTTAAATGTTGTAAAAGCCGAGCATATGTCCTGCATTTGTACCGCAGATCAGCATGATCAGGCCTTTTCAATTGTCCCCTCTGTAATACAATAAAAAATAAGAATATCAAGATGATTCTAGCCTCAAATGTTAACACTTTAAGTCAATAATCGTGGCACAAAAGTCGTAGAATAACCTGTGAAAAGTAACTCTTGTCGCTTATCATGAAATCAACTAAACTGGCAAAGTAATTTCGCAAAAACTCTGAAGCTCTTCTAACAAATGTAGTTTTCAATTTCTCAAGTTCGGCTCGCTTCTCTCTGACCTGTAAGACTACTAGTTACAACTAAAATAATGAAAGCACAATAATAAGAATCTCCTACTGATTTGCTTAAATGAATAATGATAGGTACACACAAAAATTACACATACTCATGAGTAATCAATTTAGTCTCAAGTAGGACCACATCACTCTGAATTACATGTTCGAAATTAATTACACATTTGTACGTGTAATTTTTGTGTATCTCTAGCATTACTTGTGCTTAAAATCACACCAATCATGATACGATATTTTTGCACCAATGTAAGCTCAATTTTAAACCCTAAAGTTTGTGTGTAAGGAGTAATGATATGTTCACCCAAAATATATACTCAATATACTGCTTTTTAAAACTGTGGTCCCAATTTTGGTAAATGTGATTGGCTAGGCTAAACTGCCGCCCACTATGTGTAATATTTAGGTGTATATTTTGGGTGTACATATCATTACTCGCGCGTAACACACTATCTGTCTGTCATACAACCCATAAAATAAATCCCACCAGAAACCTGGCCATTTTCTATAAGGAATCCAAAGAACAAACATCATGTTAACAAATCTATCTCTACATTATCCAAATAAACACTATCAACTGAAAGAAATAAAAGACAATTAAAAACTACATACAGCTCGCATGTTAGCATAGGTAGAATCCAAATGAGGTACTTCAAGACCACGTAAAGCACCAGCCAGCCATTCACAGGCTTCTACATTCTGAATCATACGAGCCTCATCAAATAAACCTCCTGTTAAGCACGCTGCATACTACAACCCATGAAATATCATTAGAGAAAAACTTGGGCCAAAACTATGCCTGGATACAGTACAAGTACCCAAATGTGCAATGAAGGTGATGGTCAACATACCTCAGAAGGAACACGCAAGCGCTCAAGAAGCTTATCTAACTCCTCAATGAGTGCTTTATTATTTACGGATTGCATCTCTAGCTTGTTATTGCGAGTTTCTATCTGATTACCAAGGGATGTTAAAAGGATGAGATTTTTTTTTTCAGAGAAAAAAAGGTTACATATATATTCATATATTTTACAGAACCATTTTAGCAAAAGAAAAAAAGGAGATCGACATCCTACAAAACTATATAGAGAACAATGACAAAACAAAGTTGCAAGAAAATAATGTAGCTGCTATCAGGAGAAGATGCTAAACTATGTGTACTCCACACGCACACTAGATAAATGATAATGCAAACTAAAAACATAGGAGCAAAAAATTTGAAAAAAAAAAATTGAAACATTAACCCAGCTAAGCACAAATACACAATTGTCCACCAGGCAGGGATCACAAAAAAATAAAATGCAATCAACTGCATCTAGATCTCCCTACCGATTCAATGTCTTCCCTCATGTGTCTAAGCTTCACGTTAAAGATGCCTAACCATTCATCCATATCATCAACACAGTTTGAAGCTGCCTCGAGCCCTTGTAATACCTGCATAACCAAAACACAACCAAGTAAAAAAAAAAGGTGAAACAATATCGTCCATAAAAGGTACTTGCACAAGTCATAATTAATACATCAAGACCACTAATCTACATCAAATGAACAATTATAGCTTGAACTATATAAACATGAAAAATAAACATCCAAGAATTAAATAAATATCTAGCATGGCAACTGATGCAGAATCTCAGCAAAGCACAGTAGTAGAACCTCCAATGGAAAGACAAAAATAAGAATAAAAATGTCAGGTTTTTTATGCATAATCGAGAAAATGGATAAATGGGTAAGCACATACGATGAGGAACCTGGCAATGTTTAAAAAGGCAGTTTTAAGGCGCACCTCAGTTTGAGGCGGAAAAAAAATGCACCAAAGCGTGCGCCTTGCTTAGCAGAGGTGAGGCGCTGAGTTGGGGCAGCTGAGGCATAAATTGAGAGAGGTATACGCCTCAGGGGTGTATTTTCGTAATGGGCTTTTTTATGCCCAAAAAGGCACAAAATCAAATTAAAACTCAACCAATCTAAATAGGCCCAAAAAAACTGATCAACAGTTTGTTCTAGGATAGTAGAATCTAGGATTCTAGTTCTAGAAACAAAAGTTAACTTTATTTTAGAAATTTAGTTAATTTATGAAATATTTATGTTTGAGTTTTATGATACATTTTATGGTATGTTTGAGTTTTATGATACATTTTATTGTATGTTTGAGTTTAAGACACATTCATCTTACTTTATATCTTTAGGTGTTCTAAAAATATTTTTTTAATTAAACATTTGAGGCTTATGCCTCAATGCGCCTTGAGGCGTACGCCTCGCCTCACAAAAACAAAACACCTTGAGGTGTAAAAGCGGTATTTTAAACATTGGAACCTGGTTAGACCTTTCTGCTGCAATTGAGTAACATGGATGCCAGTTCCACCAGAAATTGCAATTATAATTATTCTTAACGGATTACTGAATTCACAAGCATATCAAAATCTAAAGAAAGAAGATCACCTCATCAATTAAAGGTTCACTTTCTAGAATGGCATGGACATTTGCTGCTTCCAAAGCTTGAAGCTCTCTCTTCAACCTTTCTGAGAATGCCTCTGCTTCCCCAATACCCATAACATAACTGCATAATGTGCCATGAAAACAAACATGGTTAATATTTTGAACAATTTAAAAGATATAAAAGAAACTCGATTTTAGCTTCTTTTAAAAAAAATAGATATTCAAATGGTAGATAAGACAAAAAATAATACATACGTGCCCAAAAGAGCCTCCATGTCCTCTTCTTCAGCTTGGGAAACAAGCTCTTTCTCCACTGTCACTTTCAAATCACTTTCAGTCACTGTTGCTGGAACTGGACCATCTTGTACAGTTCTTTGATTAGTGACTGTCGGCTTATTTTCCTATGTCAGATTTCAAGGCAAATAGTTTAATCATGTACCAAATTTTTCAATGAGGATGAACTAAAGCTTCAAGATCCATACTAACAACATAAACACAAAATAATCGAAAAATAATAATAAGAAAGTGATAACTGATATAATGGAAAAAGTATAAATATTAGTTACCTTAGCCCAAAGAGCCATCTCCACAACATCTATACCAACAACTTTGGGAAGACGACCTAACACATCTTTGCATATATTTAGAATGCATAACAGAAGGCGATTCCTAGAATGAAGAATTTTATCAAACATTTTTAATAATCAGTAATTGAATGGAAAAAAATGACTTTTCTTTTTCTATTTTTTAGAAAAGGGAAATACTACAAAAGAAAGTATGCTAATACATTATATTCTCACTAATGTCACCTGTCATCAATGTTGCGCATGGTCCACTGAGGTGGAGCAACACTCTGGCTTCTAAGGTTGTCAAATCCCTACGAAATATTCAATGATAAGCCAAGATAGTTTGTCATCAGGCAGTGGTTAAACCATCAAAAAACAAAGTGTATCAATAGAATTTGGTTGATAGAGCATTACCAGTGTAAACGTACACCCCGTGGGATCATTTGTTATAACCTCTACCTTTGCAAGATGTTTTAGTTTGTACAACTTTGCAGGCTGTGAGTGAAAAAACAATTCCAAAGACTTAAAAGCAGCACATTGGCACAACGTCAAAGAAAATATTTAACTTCAAATAAAAAAAAAGTAGGAGTTCTTATAAAAGACACTATTCATTGTCTGCAAGCAGATTCCTTCAAATTTCGGTGTATGTGTTTTGTGTTTGTGATGATAGAACTAAGAAAATTTAAATTGTCAATAAAAGCCTTCTCTTGCAAAAAATGCATTCATTGTTAAATGCATTTGGTAGTCTGTACTAACTGACACCATTGTAAATTTGTTTCTTCACGACATTTCCAGACCTCTCTAATTATCTCATTTGTGTGCAAAAGTAGAGATATGCATTTCAAAATCTTTAGAAGCATAAAATTAGGGATAACAAAGCTGGAAGTATTATTTAAAATTAAAAGAATGTAAATGTAATAATTTTATCATTTCTAAATTCAATAACAAAAAAGTAAAAATTACCTCAAGTACTCCCCCAGTAGAATATTTTAAAACTCGAAGAAAAGCTTTGGTCTGCTGACCTTTTGACTTTGCTGCACAAATAAGAAAACTAATTATGCAGATAAACCTCAAAAAGAACACTGTTTTATCTTCCTCTCCTACAAAATTGTCTTGCTAGCCTCGAGAGCAGAATTGAACAAACTCATTAGAATATTTCACATAAAAAAACAACAAGCAATAGACTTTAAAAGGGCATACCATAACAAAACAGAGCAGAATTCCTCAAGTCATTGAAAATGAATTTACAACAAAATGATTATCAAAGTATTGCTCTTACATTTCAGGTGCTTATTGTGAATTCGATTATAAACTTTGAATGTCCAAACAAAATCTATTCAGTCAAGAAAAGACTCTCTCTTTCATTAATTACAACTTCCTAACAACTATAATTAAAAATGACAACACAAGTACCCTCCAGAGAATAGTCCAATCCTACTGCGCATCATCTAATCATACATCAAATCTCTGTAATATATCAACTGCATTGCACCAAATAATTTGACAAACTCGTAACACCCATAACCCTAAAAGAAACGAAGAAACTAAAAGTGTGGAATAGATATTGCCAGTAACGCAGCTTGGAAGCTCAATATCGCGAATCACAAACACTTACACTATTAGAGAAATCGAATACAAAAACCTTCAAGGACTAAATTGACATTATAATGCACTATGAGGATAATCTAAACAGTACAAAAGAGAGAAATAGAATTACGTACTGGAAAGCGCAAGAACCCTAGGTTTCGCCATGTGACGGCCAAGCTTTCCAGATTTACCCCAGACCCCTCGACCTTTGACGACACGGATCGACATCACGATACTCTGTTTGGTGCCCTCAATGGCCGCCTCACAAGCTCGCCTGAGCTCCTCGTCATCTGCGCTGGATTTCGCCATTGTCGGTGCTCCCACGCAGTTAGATCTCAATCGAGTCCCTCAGAGAGATTTGTTCTTGTTCTGGGGATGAATAATAAGAACAAGGAACCAATGTTTAGATCACAATATTTATTTATTTTTAGTGACAAAATTACGCAAAGTCACGCATTAGGCAGGTGTCACGTTTTTATTGGTGCAAATCATAATTATTTTTAAAATATTATTGAGTTTGACCAATCACGAAGTGATACGTGTTGGTCCAGTCATCACGAAACGGAACCTAACGGAGGAGGCTAACGGAATTACAGTTTTACTGACTTTGGGTACTTTTGCCACTAAAAATAAACATTGGGTCTATACCGCGTACAAAACCCCAATATTGGGTACTTATGTCGCAAATATCCCTAAAACAAATAACGGCTTCATATACTTGTTCCGTCGTTTTTTCTTTTTCTTTCATTGAAGAAATTATAGCGTGTCGAGGAACTTTTTCACTTTCCTTAATAATAATTTTTCATCATCCCTAAACTAAAATTATTATTATTATTATTATTATTATTATTATTAGGTATATTTGCAGCAAAAGTCACCAAAATTTGTAATTTGTAATATGGGGTTTGTAATCGTCATAGATCCAATCACAGCATCCAACATAAGTGCAACAACAGTTGCGAGCTCGACCATTCTTGCAACAGCTTTGCTCCCTCTGACGACAATGCTCCAAAGAGGAAGAAGAATGAAAGAAATGCTCTTGGTGTGGAAGGAAATAAGAAGAAAAGGGAGATAAGTATGTGTCAATATATATTATTTATACCGAGCTAATGTAGACCCTAGAAAATATTTATATAGCAAATGAAAATAAGGTCCCGTTTAGGCGGCTTGAGCCTATGCGCAATCAACGCGCAAAAAGGGACCAAAACAAATATTGTCGGTTCCATAGGGATGTGGGCCACCTCACCGAGGAATGCCATCAACTCAACTACGAGATTGAAAACTTCATCTCGTGAGGTTATCTTGGATAATATGTCAGAAATGGAGCAATGAATAACCAAGGACATGTTCAACCCAATCAAAGAGTAGCTCAGCCTTAACTTACAGCTCCACCAACTCAGGAAAATAATCGGCCACCTCCAATAGAAGGAGAAGGCACCATAACCATCTCCGGGGGACCACACATTGCCGGAACGAGCAGAGGAGTTCAAGAGCTAAAAATAGGGGACATTACCCCTTATGTTCCAGAACCCCGAGCACCAAAGCAATAGAGGGTTGAGTCCCAACCAATTACGTTTACCGAGGAAGATGTCTCACTTGTCCAATTCTCACATAACGATCCACTAGTAATTACTTTTTAGCTTGCTAATAAAAGAGTTAGGAGAGTATTGATCGATGATGGGAGCTTGGTGAGCATTTTATATAAAACAACACTCGAAAAGATGGGTAATATGATTGGGACCTTAAAGCGTGTGCCACAACCCTTTATGGGTCCTCAGGAGAAGGGACTGCAAGCACATGAGTAATAGAGATTCCTATGACTTTAGGAGAATACCCCGTGTCAGTCACTAAGATGTTTGAATTTATAGTAGTCGATACCCCATCTGCCTACAATGTTATGCTCGAGAGATTAGCCCTGATAGGGCTAAGGGCAGTAACTTCAGTAAGGCATTTGGCAAAAAAATTCCCAACTTCAAGTGGGATTAGGACTATAAAAGGATATCAATTAGCAGCTCGAGAGTGCTACAACATCTCTATGAGGGGCTGGAGCCAACCCAGTGCTCAAGCATTGATGCTAATTGAAGAAATAGTCGAAGAAATTGTATTTGAAAAAGAAGAGGGTGAGATTGATCCTCGACTGGGCTACGATGGAGCTGAGCTCAGCCCCATTGAAGAATTAGAAAAGGTCGAGCTCGATTAGAATGACCCTATCAAAATTGTAAAAATTAGGAAAAATCTTACTAAGGAAACAAAATAGCAATTAACCCAATTCTTATGAGACAACCAATATGTGTTTGCCTGGTCCCATTCAGACATGATTGGGATCAGTCCAAATGTAATAAGTCATTCTCTCAACGTAGACAAAAGGTTTCCTCCAAAACAACAAAAAAGGAGACTGCACGATGAGGAACGACAATAAACCTTAAAGGAGGAGGTCGATAGATTAAAAGAAAACAATTTCATTAGGGAAGCAGTTTATCCAGATCGGATAGCTAATCTAGTACTAGTTCCCAAGCCAAATGGAAAATGGAGAACATGTATTGATTACTCGGATCTAAATAAGGCTTTCCTTAAAGATTGTTTTTCTCTACCATGGATAGATCAACTCATGGATACCACCTCGGGGCACGAACTGATGTCCTTTATGGATGCATATTCTAGATATAACCAGATAGCGATGAATGCCCCGGACCAAGAACACACGAGCTTTACGAACAATATGGGATTATATTGTTATAATGTAATGCCATTTGGATTAAAGAATGCTGGAGCCACATATCAACGGTTGGTAAACATGATGTTCGTTGAGCAGATAGGGAAAAACTTGGAGGTGTATGTGGATGACATGCAAGTGAAATCCAAACACCCCAATAACCATGTTACCGACCTGACTGAATGTTTCACCATATTAAGGAAATATAATATGAGGCTAAACCCGCAAAAATTCTCTTTGGGTGTATCTTCGGGAAAATTCCTCGGATTTATAGTCAATGCTTAAGGGACTGAAGTAAATTCGGATAAAATCAAGGCTTTAATTGATATGGCCACACCTTGTAAACATAAGGATGTAAAAAATTTGACTAATCATATGGCAACCCTAAATAGATTCATCACAAAATTGACTGACAAATGCCTGTCATTTTTCAACCTTTTAAGAGGGGGCAAAAAGTTTGAATGGACAGAAGAGTGTAAACATGCTTTCCAAGCCTTAAAGAGCATATCATAAAACCACCCATTATGTCCAAACTAGTAATAAGAGAGGTCATATACTTATATATTGCAATGATCGAGCATGCAATCAGTACGACACTTGTTCGAAAAGAAAAAAGAGTACAACGACTCGTGTGTTATGTTAGTAAAAGACTATTGGGAGTTGAATCCCAATATCCGAAAATGGAAAAGCTCGCACTATGCTTGGTACATGCGTCAAGAAAAATCTGACCTTACTTCCAAGCACACCTGATCCACATACTCACCAATCAGTCATTACGACAAGTTTTGGCAAAACCGGAAGCATTGGGACGACTATTGAAGTGGGAAATTGAGCTCAGGTAATTTGAGATAACTTATCACTCGAGAACAAAAATTAAGGGCGGACCTTAGCTGACTTAATAATAGAATGTACTGAAATATCAAACGAAGAAGTTGTAACCCCAACTCGAGAGCTATGGAAACTTTACGTCTGTGGGTCATCAAATGAAAATGGCTCGAGGGCAGGAATAATTCTTATAACCCCTGAAGGATACAAATTTCATTCTACATTGAGATTTGGGTTTGATGCTTCTAATAACGAAGCAGAATATGAAGCTTTATTGGCAGGACTCCGAATTGCACGAGAGCTAAAAGCTAAGGCCATACATTGTTATAGTGACTCTCAGCTCGTCTTAAATCATGTTCGATGAGAGTACCAAGCTCGAGGAACAAAAATGGTTGCCTACATAGAAAAAGTAAAATCAGAGTTCAAGCAGTTCGAGTACTACACCATTGAGCAAGTTCCGCGAGAACAAAACTCAAACGCAGACGCATTAGCTCGCCTCACCATAACTAAGGAAGTTGATGCGCTCAACGTTGTTCTTGTTCAATTTCTACCAAAGCCAAGTATCTTCAAACTGAATATATCTAAGGTTGAAATGATTGATGCTCAACCCACTCGAATGACACCAATTCTTGATTACCTCATAATCGGGACCTTACCAAAAAACTGGAACGAAGCTAAAAAATTGCTACATAAGATCCTAAGATACACAATCCTTGGCGAGAAATTATATAGGGGTTATTCCATGCCTTTACTACAAATGTGTCACACCACCCGAGTCTAGAAAGATCATCAAGGAGATCCGCGAAGGATTTTTTTGAGATCATTCTGGGGAGCATAGCCTCTCCAAAAAAGTAATATGATAAGGATACTTTTGGCCTACCTTAAAAGTCGATGCTTTTCAATATGTGAAACATTGTGATCGATGTCAAAGGTTCGCGTCGAACTAACTATGTGTTGGGGGAGAGTGAGATAACACCACCTCAAAAATTAGAATCTACACAAAAAATGGATTGATAGAGACTAAATAAAGATTGAGAAAGAACTTGCGAACCCAAGTAGATCAATGGTCTTCTTCAACTTTGATGAAGCTTCAAAAACCCTAGGCAAAACCACCACCTTGAGCAAACCCTTTGAACAAAGCAAAAAACACAAAACCAAGGCTTATACATGTTGCAAAACGTTGTCCTAATACTCATTTCCTAGCCACCATGGATGCTTGAGGCCTTTTCTAAGAGGAAATGAGGATTGAGATTTAACAAGCCTTAAACTCTCAAAGTCAAACACTTACTTTAAGAGTTATTGGAGAAAACTTGAGATTCTTGGAGCTAGAGAGAGAGGGGTAGAGAGAGAGAGAGTCATCAAATCTTCCAAAACACTATTTTGACCCTTATATAGAGTAGGCACAGTCATTAGGTCTAACCATTAAGAGCATTTCACATAACTTGTACCTACTACAATAGGCGACATGTCGCCTGCCAGGCAATACGCCACCTACATGCAGGCGATGCATCGCCTGTTAGGGTTTCTTGAAACCCTAAGCATGAGGTGATGCTACGCCACTTGGGTGGCGACGCATCGCTACCCTTGCTATTTTTGGACACTTCCAAAGGTCCAAAAATTGCTCCAAATGCTAACAAAAGTTTTGGGAACGCTTAGATGCCTCCATGCATTACTTTGGACCCAAAAACACATTTTTAAAGTGCCTACAATTGAAGCTCAAATTTCACATCTTCACTATGTAAAATTTACTAAGTGTTTATACCTTGCTTGTATTTTAACACTTATCTTTGTATTTAACCAATCATAACAATCTCCTACTTGGTTAAATACAAGCCTCATTCTCTAGCTTAAAACAATTTTGGTGCATAAAATAAAGTGTCTTTCGGTTTGAACTTTACCTTAGTGAAAATACTACAAAGTCTTATCGAAATCATTAGTTGCTTAAAGTTTGAACCAAGTATTCCATATGATAAAACTGGTGATACCTCACACACCTCCACCACATCTTTTGTTTTCCCACTTTCTCGCTTGGCACTATCATGGCCATGTGCTCATCTCTTCATGAACTTTCCAAGGAGAAACTCCAACTCTTATGAGAGGCAGCACCACCTCCAAGTCCACGTAGGTGAAGTTCTTACAACATCTTTGCTACCTTTATAGATGCTTGTTGCACTCAAGTGAACTTCATTAAAAGCCCTAGGCTTAACCCTAACTTGGTAGCAACCAGCACTAACATCTCGGATGGAACTCACCATAAGTTTTAGTGTTGAAACTATTCACTTATCAATGACTTGTTCTTACCCATTGAACTCTTTCCCTTGATTTGTACAAGTTGAGAGTTGGTTTGCCATAATTAGTGGATCTATTATTCTAGAAGTTTCAATCCCATCCATTTTGAAGTAGAACTTACTAACCTTCTCACAAGAGGTTTTGTAAATGGATCCATTAAGTTCTCACTTTTCTTAACATATGAGATCGATATGATTCCACCTTGAATCAATTGTCTCACATATTCATGTCTTAGACTAATGTGTCTAGACTTTCCATTATACACACTATTATATGCTCTAGCAAGTGCGGATTGGCTATTACAATGTATTGAAATTGTTGATAGCATATCTGCGGTTAAAGGAATATCCACATGAGTTCTTAAGCCACTCGGCCTCTTGGTCGGTTGCCACTAAAGCTATAAACTCTGCTTCCATGGTTAAGTGTGATATACAAGTTTGCTTCTTGGAGCCCATGAGATTGCACCTCCTCCAAGAGTAAACACCCAACCAGTGGTGGAGAGATTATCTTCATCTCCCGATATCCAATTAGCATCGGAATATCCTTCACGTATCTTTGGAAAGTTTGTATAGTGAATACTATACTCTTTGGTACCCTTAAGATAACCAAGAATTCTCTCAATAGCTTTCCAATGCTTGACACTTGGATTGCTAGTAAACCTACTAAGTTTACTAACCGCATATGCAATATTCACTCGTGTGCAATGAGCGGCGTACATTAGGCTTCCTATTGCACTTGCATATTCCAATTGAGCCACCATTCTTCCTTCATTCTTTTCAACTTCATGTTTGAATCAAATGGTGTATGTGCCTCTTTGATTTTGAGAAAACTGAATTTGTCGATCACTTTCTCAACATAGTGGGTTTGACTCAACATAAAACCCCCACTATTCCTTCTAACTTTGATACCTAGAATGGTATCCACCTTTCCAAGGTCTTTCATTTTAAAGTTAGAAGATAAAAACTCTTCGTTTCTATTATTCCTTTCATGTCATTACTCAAAATCAGCATATCATCTACATATAGACACACAAGTATGACATAGTCACCACAAGTCTTATAGGGGGTGTTTGGTATGAGGTTTTAGTTTGTGGGAGTAGAGTTAGAGGAGGTTTAGATTAAGGGAATGTGAAACTCAAGTGTTTAAAGGGGTTAAGATTAACCTTAAATCAAGCTAAAAAATAGGACCCACTTGGAAACACAAACCTCCAAAGCCATTAAAAATAAATTTACCAACACATGAGTTAGATTTGACATTCTCATTCCCACTGAACCAAACCCCCATACCAAACACCCCCATAGTATAAGCACTTGTCCGCATTGTTGTGTCTAAATCCATTAGAAACAATGACTTTATCATACTTTTCATGTCATTGCTTTGGAGCTTGTTTCAAACCATACAATGATTTGACAAGTCTACACACTTTATGTTCATTTCCTTGAAGAACAAAACCCTCCTGTTGTTCCATATAGACCTCCTCTTCGAGATCCCCATTTAGGAATGTTGTTTTGACATCCATTTGGTGAACATAAAGGTTATATATAGATGATAAGGCAAACAACAATCTTATAGAAGTAGTTCTTGCTACTGGTGCATATGTGTCAAAGTAATCTATTCCATCTCTTTGTTTGAATCATTTGGCTACTAAGTTAGCCTTGAATGTTTGTATGGTGCCATCGGTATGGTATTTCTTTCTAAATAATCATTTTCACCCAAATGGTTTGGACCCCTTTGGAAGGTCAACCAATTCCCAAGTGTGGTTTGACATAATTGAATCCATTTCATCATTAATTACCTTCTTCCAAAAAGCGGAGTCTCTTGAGAAAATTGCTTCTTTGAAAGATTTGGGATCAAGTGAGAAGTGCTCTCAAATAGAGACACTACACCTTGTGGAAGGTGATAATGAAGAAGTTACTTGGAAACATCCAATAGTTTCTAAGCAATTGAGGTTGCTCACCAACTATTCTAGAAGAGTCATCTTGAGGCTCTCTTGTTTTAGTTGGTTCTAACTTGTTGTCATCGCATGACATGTTCTCAAAGAACTCAACCTCTCTAGATTCAATTATTACATTAGACAAGTCTAATAATCTACAAGCATTGCTATTTTGGGCATAACCCACAAATGCACATGTTATAGCCCTTGGACCCAACTTGGTCCTTTTAGGATTGATGCTCTTGTAATAAGCAAGACACCCCCACACTTTAAGATAACCAATGTTTGGCTTCTTTCCTTTCCATAACTCATATGGAGAGATATTATTTTTCTTCATGGGAATACGATTCAAAATATGACAAGCGGATAGTAAGGCTTCACCCCATAAACTAAAATTTAATTTAGAGTGTAATAGCATAGCATTAATCATCCCAATAAATGTTCTATTTTTTATTTTCGCTATACCATTTTGTTGTATAGTATAAAGGGTTGTACATTCATGACTTATTCCATGATTTTCACAAAACAAGTTAAATCATTTGAAAAATATTTGTTGTGATGAATTTATATTTGATTTAAATACGCAAGTGCACATGTTATCCAAAAGATAGGCATGGATGACATGGCAAACGTCTAATACACATGGCTGACATCTGGCAGGAGTCTTGTTCGTTTATCGACCAGAGAGATGTCTATGGCGTGACACTCAATCTTTATATACGACCAGACTGGTCGTATACTCGTTATATTTGGAGAGAATCTTATGTAGTTATAACCATATCCGAAATTATCTCCCATGATTTCCTGAGTATCCAATTATTTAGGAAAGAATATCTGTAACAAATTAATGTAATCCTCCTAGAGAAAGATAGCTCAAGGAAGGGACTTTGGGCTTTCGAATTATTTGAGATTAGAGCTATTACATTCGAGATATTGTATTGTTCTTCAGAGGTTTGTGAAACTCATTGAACCCTAGTTCTTTGATCACTCATTTGAATCTTATATCAATAACAACTCAAGTGGACGTAGGTTATTACCAGATTTTGGGACCGAACCACTATAATTGCATGTGTGTTTTATTGTTTTCGTCATCATTCTCATACCAACATATCTGTCCACATCAAGCATTTCTGACTCCGTGTTAGTTGACCAAAAGCAGGGTCAACATTCTGGTGCTTTCATTGAGAGCTTGATACAATATTGTTGAAAGATCAATGGCGAAAACTACCAAGAAGACTGGACAGGCGGCTAGCGCTGCACCATCTCACCCGCCTCCTCCTCCTCCAAACGTGACTGAGGATGAGCCACATTTGGAATTCGATGAGGAAGAATTAGATTCTGAGGCGCTGAGGAATACCCTGGGGGTATTGCAGGATGAATTGGCCAGTCTGAGGGCCAGCCAGGAAAGTGTTGCCGAGATTATGGCACGACAGCAACAAGAGATTGAACGACAGCGCCTGGAACTGAGTGAGAGGTAGGCGGAGATGGACCGCCGTTAGAGGGAGGCCATGGCAGGCCTCGAAGCAGCCTTACAGCTGGCTAGGAATCAGGTTGCACCTGCATCGTAGCCTGATCAACCTACAAATGGGCTGCCCCAAAGGGGTCCTAATCCTAGCCTGCCTATCCAGCCCTCGAGCCCCCAAAGGCCCGAACAGCCACCGATTCCTCAGGACGATGTCCCGCTAAGGAACCCTGAGGCACAGCCTCCATCCCAGGCTGGTCACAGAAATCCCTCGCAACCAAGGTAGAATAGGGTCGGGCAGCCGCCCCGCAGTCCTAGACGCCATAGGGGCGACGAGCCAAACCCTCCGAGCAGAGGATAGCATCCTTCTGGAAACAGAAGGAACTCGAAGACAAGCTCTGCGGTCCAGTGCCCCCCATGGCATGATAATGCACAGGGACCTACCGACCAGCGCAGGCCACCCTCTAACATTCGGGAGGTTCCAACTCGGGAAGGCAACCGAGGGAACAATCGATCCCATCGTAGCCAATCAAGATTCAGAGATGGCCACAATTATAATGAGGCCGACTCAGGCAGAGGTAACGCCGGTCGAAGGAATGAAGCAAGAGGCGGGGGCAGAAGCCCACCGCCTAGGGATGACCAACCCGAAAGGCGTGACGCTGAGGGGCAACCCAGACATAATAACGTCTTTGACCGGCTCGGAGCTAGCGAGCAGCGGAGAAGAGACGAGGATTTAAGAGATGTACTCAATGATCGCAGGGAACGACACGATGAGTACATTCCCCTAGCAGCAGCAGTCGTAGAGGCCCCGGCAATTCCTAGCACCGTGCAAGCCCAGATAGATGCCCTCAACCAGGCAGTGCAACAGCTGGTCGGGGGAAGGACATCTTATATCGATCACGATAGGAGAAAGGGCACTCCTTTCGTTCAAAGGATAGCTATGGCAGAAACTCCTGGCAAGTTTAAGATGCCTACGCTCCTAAACTTTGGCGGGTATGGTGACCCAGTATCTCATGTCAACAAATTTGAGATACAAATGGACATTCAGAAAGTGTCCGAAGACGCTCGGTGCAGGATCTTTCCTGCAACACTATCTGATGCAGCACAGGAGTGGTTCTTCAAATTCCCTCCTGCAAGTATAGTTTCCTGGGAGATGTTCGTAAAAGAATTTTACGGACAATTCTATGCGGGTCGTGTGCACCCAACTGAGGCAAATCAGCTGGTCAAAATACGCCAGCAAGACGGAGAACCACTGAAAGACTACGTCCAGCATTTTATGTGAGCAGTTGCTGGAGCGAAAATAGTGGGAGACGAAGGCAAGATGATGGCCATAACCGCAAGGGTTAAGCGCTGCACGCCTCTTTGGAACAGCCTCAGAAAGCATGGAGTCAGGACTACCCAGGAATTTTTAGATCGAGCTGATCGATACATCAAGCTCAAAGATGCCATAGCCAGTGACGGAAAGCCCCCAGGCAAGGATAAGGGGACTTCCGAGCCCGCCAAAGCCGCTAATGGGTCAAAACCCAATGGCAACGGGAATGGCAATGGAAATGGCAAGAATGGGGGGAAACGGCCACATAATGAGCCTTCCACCTTTGACAATAAACGAGCCAAGGGTAATCGTTATAAACCTCGGTTCACTAACTACACTGCCCTTATTGAGTCTCGGGGAGAGGTGTATCAGGCCACGAGTTCCAGTGTTCCTTATAAGAAACCTGCTCCCATTCGAAAAGATATTTCGAAGAGAGACACTACCAAGTTCTGTCGTTACCATAACGACTACGGACATGATACAAATGAATGCAACCAGCTGAAGGAAGAAATCGAGTTCCTTATTAGACAAGGACACTTGAGAAGATATGTACGGGCCTCGGGAAATTCCCAACGAGAAGCTCCAGGTGGCAACGAGCATGCGCCCACACGCCAACGCTCGCCACCTTTGCAGCCTGACCCCGCAGCTTAGGGCTGAGCATAAAATCCGAAAAACTGAAAAAACCGTGTACACCGACCTACCGAACACCGAAAAAACCAAAACCGTTTAAACCGAAAACCGAAAAAACCGTCGACGGTGCAAACCGCCACTGTTCGGTCGGTTTTGAAATTTTTGGTGAACCAACCAATAAAACCGAAATCGACCGAACATAATAAAATAATAATATAATATTATATAATTATTAATTATTAAAAAATTTTAAATTTGTATTTTTAATTATGTTTCAAACTTTAAAATTTGTAAATGTAATTATGTTCTATATATTTATGCTTTAAAAATGCACAAAAATGAATTCCAACAATCCAAAAATTTTAATTTTTTAACTAAAACTTTCAAAAAAAAAAACAATAATCAATTCGGTTTGGTCGGTTTAACCGACCAAACCGCGGTCCAAAACGGTCGGTTTTTTTTTAAACTGGTTTGGTTCGGTCGGTTTTTGGATTGCACCAATCCGAACTGAAAACCGAATTCTGGATTTTTTGTTATGAAAAAACCGCCCAAACCGACCGATGCTCACCCCTACCGCAGCTGGCACTTTACTCACCATCCTCGCAGGAAGCAGTTGAAAGGCGAGGGAACGATATGCTCGGACCCTATGCCATGACCAGGACATCGAGATGATGACTGTGGAGGACAGGGCATCGAAGAAGGCTCGGTCAAATGAGGGTGAAATAACCTTCTCTGATGGTAACGCCCAGCATGTCCGGTTCCCACATTTTGATCCGCTGGTCGTGGACGTTCAAATCGCCAATATGATGGTGAAGAGAGTACTAGCTGATACAGGCAGTTCAGTGAACATCCTGTACAAATCTTCGTTGGAACGCATGAAGTTGTCCGTCAAGGACTTGGAGCCCTGCAACCAGACAATTTACGGCTTTTCAGGCGAGGGACTCGCCCCAGCGGGGTCAATCAGACTTCCAGTGACAGCAGGTACAGCGCCTGCTACCAGGACATTACTCGCTACTTTTATAGTAGTCGATTGCCCTTCGGCGTACAATGTCGTCATTGGAAGGCCCATACTGGTTGATCTTCGGGCCGTCACCTCAGTATGACACTTGGCCATGAAATTCTCGACAGACACAGGGGTAGGACGCGTGTTGTGAAATCAGAGGGAAGCCAGGGAGTGCTACAACGCCTCAGTCACAAAGGCGAAGAAGGGAACGTCAAAGAACACTCCCTCAGATAGGTTGCAGATGGCTATTGATACACAGGCCCAATCCGGTGATGGAGTCACCAAATAGGGT
The DNA here is from genome assembly GCF_963169125.1 of Humulus lupulus. Lineage (NCBI taxonomy): Eukaryota > Viridiplantae > Streptophyta > Magnoliopsida > Rosales > Cannabaceae > Humulus > Humulus lupulus. Next base: position 190,919,521 of record NC_084802.1, read on the forward strand.
GTTGCCCAAAGTGAGAACAGGGATTTAGATCCTCGCTTTGGGGATTTTGAAGAAAATGTTGGACCCGTTGAGGACCTGGAAGAGGTCCAACTTGACGAAAAAGACCCGACCATAGTTATGAAGGTCGGGAAAAACTTAGAAGCAACCACGAAGCATGCACTGGTGGAATTTTTGCGGAAGAACCAGGAAGTCTTTTCCTGGTCGCATAAAGACATGGTTGGGATAGATCCTGCAGTTATCAGCCATGTCCTGAACGTATACAAGAGTTTTCCACCCGTGCAACAAAAAAGAAGGCTGCTCGATAAGGATAGATCGAAAGCCTTAAAAGAGGAAGTCGAAATACTGAAGGAGAATGGATTCATCCGGGTGGCATTTTATCCATCGTGGGTCTCTAATCCCGTACTGGTTCCCAAGCCTTACGGCAAATGGCGAACCTGTGTGGATTTCACAGACCTCAATAAAGCCTGCCCAAAGGATTGTTTCCCACTCCCAAGGATCGACCAGCTGGTCGATGCAACTGCAGGACATGAGATCCTCTCCTTCATGGATGCATACTTAGGATACAATCAGATTAGTAGACATCCCCCTGACGAGGATCACACTAGCTTTCGGACCGATACGGGGTTGTACTGTTATAGAGTAATGCCCTTCGGACTGAAAAACGCAGGTGCGACTTACTAGCGATTGGTTAACCACATGTTTAAGGAGTTGATAGGAGTAAACATGGAGGTGTATGTGGACGACATGCTGGTAAAGTCGAAAAAAGCAGAAGGACATGTGAAGGATTTACAAGAATGTTTCGATGTGTTGAACAAGTACCAAATGAAATTAAATCCTCTCAAATGTTCCTTCGGAGTCGGATCAGGGAAATTCTTGGGGTTCATTGTCAATTCAAAAGGAATCGAGGCCAACCCTGACAAGATAAGAGCCCTGATCGACATGAAATCGCTAGAGAAGATCAAGGATGAGCAAAGTTTAACTGGAAGAATTGCCGCACTAAGTAGATTCATTTCCAAGTCGACGGATAAATGCGTCCCTTTCTTTAATCTACTTAGAGGCAACAAAAAGTTCGAATGGATAGGAGATTGCGAGCAAGCTTTCCAGGCCTTAAAAGCCCATATGGCGCAGCCTCCTATTTTGTCAAAGCCTATCGTAGGAGAAACTTTGTTCATCTACCTGGCGATCACCGAAGTTGCTACTAGTGCGGTACTGGTACGAGAAGAAGAAAGCATACAAAAGGCGGTTTACTATGTAAGCAAGAGGCTAATCGGAGCAGAGTTGAGGTATCCTCCCATCGAGAGATTAGCCTATTGTTTAATCTTGGCCTCAAGGAAACTACGTCCTTACTTCCAAGCCCATCCCATCACAGTCTTAACTGACCAGCCCCTTCGGTAAGTTCTGCAAAAACCAGAGGCGGCTGGGCATTTATTAAAATGGGCAGTCGAACTAGGGCAGTTCGATATTACATATTCACCGCGAGCAGCAGTAAAAGGACAAGTCTTGGTTGATCTTATTGCCGAGTTCACTGAGCTCCCAGACAACGAGCAGTGCGAAGAGTCTAGTGCGCCTGAGCCCCAAGGTAAAGCTCCCTCGTGGAAGTTATTCACGGATGGATCATCCAACGAATCTCACGCAGGAGCGGGAGTGATATTGATAACGCCAGAGAGGCATCGATTTCACTGCGCTATTAGGTTCGACTTCACTGCGTCAAATAATGAAGCCGAGTATGAAGCACTCCTCGCTGGGTTAAGATTGGCGAAAGACATGAGTATAAAGGTGCTGGATATTTACAGTGATTCACAGCTGGTAATGAATCAGGTTCTAGGGGAATATCAAGCACGAGGCCTTAAAATGGTGGCCTACTTAAACAAAACTAGAGATCTGTTGGCTCAGTTTGAGAAGTATACCCTCCAGCAAATACCTCGGGATCAAAATTCCAATGCAGATGCCTTAGCAAAACTCGCAAGTGCGAAAGACGCTGACACTTTGAATATTGTGCTAGTAGAAAGACTGTGCGAGCCAAGCATACGAGCATATGAAACTAATATGGAAATCCGGATGGAAAATACATGGATGGCACCTTACTTGGAGTATCTCACCAACGGTGTACTACCAGCAGACAGAAACAAAGCCAGAACCCTCCAAAGGCAGGCTGCTAGGTACATACTGGTCGATGGTGTTCTTTACCGAAGAGGATATTCCATGACACTGCTCAGATGTATTACACCGGAAAAGGCTAAAGAGTTTATGAAGGAAGTACATGAAGGCTTCTGCGGGGATCACGCTGGGGGGCAAATTTTTGGCAAAAAAGATTCTGAGGCAAGGTTTCTTCTGGCCAACTATGAACAAAGACTCAATGGAGTTTGTGCGAAGATGCGATAAGTGTTAGATATTTTCCAAGATCCCATGCGCAGCTCCCAACGAGTTAAAGCAGATGCAGAGTCCTTGGCCTTTCGCAGTATGGGGTATAGACTTGATTGGATCGCTACCAACGGGAAAGGGTGGAGTGAAATACGCATTCGTAGCAGTTGACTACTTCACTAAATGGGCCGAAGCTGAGCCGCTCGCTACCATAACGACCAAGAAAGTTCTTGACTTCGTCATCAAGAACATCGTTTGCCGATATGGTTTGCCCCAAAAAATTGTCTCAGACAACGGCACCCAGTTTGACAGTGACTTATTCACAGACTTCTGCGAGAGACATGGAATCGTCAAAAGCTTTTCTTCAGTTGCACATCCACAAGCAAATGGGCAAGTCGAAGACGAAGAACTAATACCCTGGCTGTAACTCCTAGCCCCTGTATAACTATCACCAGGCCTCATAATCTGCCTTGCATAAACCTGCTGATTGAATCTGCAGTCAATAACTTGATCCATTAATCACAATAAGCATATCAAGGGCTTTCTCCCACGGGATAAACCTTACCACACCACAATCATAATCCACTTGCAGTGCTACAAACATGCCCATGGCATTCCTACATACTCATAACCCCTGCTCTTCCAATACTCAACCATGCCTCAAACCCCAGCATGCAAATAACACAATTATATATTCATGGAGCAGGCAATCATATGATCACAGCCATATATATATTCATGGAGCATATAATCATATAGTCAAGAGCCAGGCTCTATCAGAATCTCATGCTCCCTAATACAATGTGCAGGTAAATCATTCACATTTTATTCAAACAGCTATGCACATAGCTACAGAAATAGTTACCATTCCTTGAGTGAAGCTATCTTCAGTGATGAGTGTACATGCCCAGCTTGTCTTCAGGAACCATAAACCTTGGCTCGCTCTGATACCAAGTTGTAACGCCCCAAACTCCAAGGACCGTTACAGTGTGCCTTGTAAACAGTGCTAAACTCGCTAATCGAGTCATTTGGCCAAAATCGTGAACTAAGTATGATTAGCGATTTAGGGATTAAAACTTTGGTTAGGAGGAAACGTTTCACTAGAACGTTTAATATATACATTGGGATCCCGAAAATATAATTTCAGAGTCTATTACATAAAATATTTACAACAGGCCGTTCTAAGCGGCAAAACAGGGTTCAACCCTAGTTCCACTTTAAACCTCGGCCGTGGCGGACGAGCAGCTGCATATGTACACGTCATCACCTAAGTCTCCAACTCAAGGATGGTCCAGCTCCCTCTTGCCTTTACCTGCACCACGTAGCACCCGTGAGCCAAAGCCCAGCAAGAAAACACAATAAAGCGTGACATAGTCTTAACAACGATCATAATAACCATTCAGGACTATCAGTCCAAGCAAATAGGTGACAATAGCCAAAAGTCACAATAATGAGCATCGCTCCTTCTAGCCATGTGACAATAGGGTCACCAGGGCTTAACTGACAAGTGATCCTTTCATAAGTTTGATTAGGGCAGGTGCATGGTGAATGGTCACCAACATAACCTTCCTCCCGACCCTAGAGTCATGCTATGGACAGCGTCCCTTGGCCATGTGACAAACAGTCACCGGGGTCATATACCTTGGCCATAAACATCTGGTCATAGACCAGGCAAGCGCTTGTAGTTCTCACTGACCTTCCGGTCGGTCCAGCACTAATACCCCATATGAGTCATTCAATGCCGACCTCGATTAGATCTAATCTTTAATCGGCCTGGCGTTCACAACGCTCTGCCACTTCTGACCCTTGGGTCGGTAGAACATGACCAGTGCTCAGCCCGTGGTGAACTTAACTAATAAGTCACAGCTTCACAGGCGGATCTGACACCATTGTCGATTCTGACTAATAAGTCAGCGCCATACACAGGTAAGCCATGCCACTAAACATATATCACATGAACAATATCCATAGACAAGGGATTTATCATGCTTACTAAACAGATGCCAGTACAATTAGGACCATACACAACCATAGAGGCTCAAGCTCTGAACATATCATACCCAGTATACAAAGCATGTCCTAATCACATGTTTCTCATGCATCATATGCAATATATCCAGCAATCCAACATGCACCAATAACAGCCATGCATGTCATACATAATAATCAACCGACATGCATCAATAATAACCACGCATGTCATACTCAGTAATCACCCAACATGCATCATAATAGCCATGCATGTCACATATACACAGGGTGCAGTTTTCTTACCTCAAAGTCGAGCTAGAGCGATTAAAAGAACGACCCTTGAGAACGATCAACTTTTAGTCCTTTAGCGGTCACCTAGTCATAACCAAATATAAGGTATCATCAATAAAAATGATCAACATAAGTTCCCCAATCAATATCTAGCCTCCGGAACACAAATCCCCACTTAACCGGGTACTAGGTTCAACCCCGAGGCTTATGGCTTGAATCCCCAAGCTAAAAACATGTTTTTGGTCAAAATGGCCTTAAGGGCCACGGCCCTCCCCTGCTGCGTCGCGGCGCGCCTCCAAACAGAAAGGCTCCCCCCTGCCAGACGCCAAGGGCCGCGGCGCACCACAGCTGCGCCGCGGCGCTCAGCCCAGACCAGGCAAAAACCAGCACGCGAACTCAGAATTTGCCCTTGCGTTTTCCCTTAGAACCAGCCCCTCAAATTAGCCCAAAACCTCTTCCAAACACTCATTCAAACCTCTAGACATCACCCATAACCTCCCCTCATCAAAACCCAATCTTAACACCCATCAAAACCCCTTTAAATCCAAACTTCCAACAAGAAATCAAAGCTGAAAAACCAAAGAAGAAAACAGAGTATCACCTGAATTTAATGACTAAAACTCACCTCTAACACAGTTTTGAATCCCCTTCAATGGTTGAAACAAATCCCCTAGCTTCCACCTTTGATTTCCTAGCTCAAAACCCCAAGGTGGCTCTCAAAACTTGGAAGAGAGATGGAGGAGAGTTTGTACGGGAGAGAGAGGAAGAGAGGACGAGGATGGCTCTGTTTTTTATTCTGCCTTCTACAGCCTACTAAACCTCATGTATATCCAATCCAAATGACCTAAATGCCCCTAGGTCATTTAAAGGCTTCTAAGCACTCCCAAGGGTAAAATCGTCCTTTACAACCTATACCGTTAATCATAATTAACGCTTCCCAACTCCCGCTAATCTCAATATCCTCAAACACCAAAAATTCATATCCCATTACCCTTTAATTCCCGATAATGCCCTAACCATTGATATCACCTCGAGACTCACCCCGAGCCCCGAACTTAAACCCGTTATGACTAGACCGAACACTTACACCCCATGATCGTCTCATGTCGTTAAGCTCGAACCAATCCACCTTATAGTATGGCTATATTAATTAATCACAGTCATGCACCCAAAATATACAATTACGCCCACAGTGGCCAAATTACAAAAATACCCTAATAATAATAAATTCTCCCATATGCATGCATTCACCATCATATAATAATATAATTCACGTAAACATGCATATAATTGTTAAATACTATAATAAATCAATTATGACCCTCCCGGCCTCCTAATCAAGGACCTAAACCTTATTAGGAAATTTGGGGCATTACATAGGAGGTCGTCTTCGATGGGTCTTTCTCCTCCCCAAGGGTCTTGCATAAGAACTGCAAACAGACAACGGAGGAGATAAGACACATAGCCTGCGAAGTTACGTGGGGGACTAGGATAACGTTGCTCGCATCTAGTGACCAGCAGCATCCTACCCATACACTAAGATTGGTGCTAGCAGTTTGAAAAACGGATCAAAAAAGGAAATAAAATGTTTTCTGAAAAGAAACTTTTTCTACTCCTAAAGGGCGGGAAAAAACCCAGTTTTTTCAACTAGCTTAAAGATTGAATTTTTACGTCGATCTTACGCCCTAAACCTGTGATCCTTGCTATCAAACTAGTTCCTAACTTATATAATGCAGAAATACACTCTCTTACCAAGCATCAGATGGCTTATACAAAAATCCTCATAATTTCTACTAAAAAACGCAGAAAATCACAGAGTACAGCAACGACATGCATGGCATAATGAAAAGTTTAAAAGACGAAGTGAATACCTGGGCAAAGCGTGGAGATTCAGAAAAAAGTAGAAATTTTGAGTCGAAAAGACCTTCGGTTGGACGTCTGAATGGTTTCGAAGTTCTGGGTTCTGAAAGCAAAGTTCTTGATAAGAATAGTGAGTAAAAAATTATAAGGAAGAAAAAGAGATTACTTATAGAGGCTGAAGTATGGCAAAAAGTGGCAATCACTACTTTCCCATTTTCGAAATGTGGGGGGGGGGGGGGGGGGGTGTATAGGCCGTCGAATTGATTTCTTGAAAACTGAAAAGGCTTTATTAGATATAATTAAGTCACGGTTTTCAAAAACGCACAAGGATTCTGACAGATTTCGTGGGGCATATGAACGGTTGTTTCCCTAAATTTTCTTTATTACTGGTCTCACTAAACAAACTTGGGGGGCAACTGTTATCCAAAAAATAGGCATGAATGACATGGCAAACGTCTAATACACGTGGCTGACATCCGGCAGGAGTCTTGTTCGTTTATCGACCAGAGAGACGTCTATGGCGCGACGCTCAATCTTTATATACGACCAGACTGGTCGTATACTCGTTATATTTGGAGAGAATCTTATGCAGTTATAACCATATCCGAAATTATCTCCCATGATTTCCTGAGTATCCAATTATTTAGGAAAGAATATCTGTAACAAATTAATATAATCCTCCTTGAGCCTATAAATAGAGAAAGATAGCTCAAGGAAGGGACTTTGGGCTTTCGAATTATTTGAGATTAGAACTATTACATTCGAGATATTGTATTGTTCTTCAGAGATTTGTGAAACTCATTGAACCCTAGTTCTTTGATCACTCCTTTGAATCCTATATCAATAACATCTCAAGTGGACGTAGGTTATTACCAGATTCTGGGGCCGAACCACTATAATTTCCTGTGTGTTTTATTGTTTTCGTCATCATTCTCATACCAACATATCTGTCCACATTAAGCATTTCTGACTCCGTGTCAGTTGACCAAAAGCAGGGTCAACAACACATAATTACACAAGCAATATAATGATAAGTAGATCATCTCTACATGGATTGCAAAATAAAAAAATAAGCAAAATAATTACTAAACAACTTAAAAGTACTAAAAATCAAATGGGTTGTTTTTAGGCTAAACAAAATATAAAAAAAGATGGAAATGCTGAAATTAAAACTGAACTAAACAAGAAAATTGAAAGAAATATATGGATTGCAAAATGGACTTGAATTATTTATTCCCCTATATTAACCATCCTGAACAGATTGCGATAACAATATTCTAGCAAAACTCCCGGGTTAACAAGAATTTATTAAACACTCATAAAACTTTCTCAAATTTTATGACATTAATTCTTTTACCTAATTAAACATATTCCTATGCAAAATCAGATTTAAGAATGCAAATCCAAAGTTTAATTCTCAAAAGTTACACAGGGCAAATAACACATCCCTATGTTACTTACTAACATAATTGTAACGCCCTGGTTACTCCAAGAATGTTACTGTGAACTTTGAACCGTGCTTAACTCGCTAATCGAGTTCTTTGGTTATAAACGTGCATCTATGTGTTATTAATAGGTTAAGGTGAAAACCAATCAAAAGGAAATGATATATTTTATTTAAAACATAAAACTGTTCATGGGCCCATAAAAACGTTTACAAGTTATTTACAATCCAAAATGGTCATTACAGTGTAAAATTTACAACCCGCCGACCTAAGCAGCAAAAATAGGGTTAACCCCCTAGTTCCTCCGAGAAACTCCTTGGCCGTGGTGGTCAAGCGGCCGCATATGTACACATCGCCACCTAAGCTCTCCACTCAAGGCTGGGTGAGCTTTTCTTTCCCTTTACCTGGACCACATAGCACCCGTGAGCCAAGGCTCAACAATAAAACTCATTACTGCATGTATATAATATCAAACAATGATCATGATAATCATTCGGGACTTATAGCCCTAAACAGATGAATGACAGATGTGTAAGTCACTAATGAGGGTTCCGCACCCTTTACCAATGAGTGACCGAGTCACTAGCTTAAATCGAATGAGAGAATGATGAATGAGTCACTAATGTAAACCAAATGAGTGACCATGGAGTCACTAGTGTGGGTTATGTACCCTTAGCCATGCGACGATACAGTCACCTAGGCCTTATGGCCCTGGCTTTGAGTGGCTAGTCATGAAACTAGGCAAGCGCTTTTAGTTTTCATCGAACTTGGGGTCGGTCCGGCATTAATGCTCATGATGAGTCATTCAATGCTGATGTCGGTTAGATCTAATCTTTTCAGCTCTGCGTTCAAGACGCTTATGCCACTTCTGACTCATAAGTCAATAACATACAACCAGTGCTCAGTACTACTGTTGAACTTGACTAGTAAGTCACAACTTAATGTCAGTTCTGACAACATTGCCGATTCTGACTAATAAGTCAATGTCATTCACAAGTAAGCAAGATTTGCTAAGAATTTGATATGCAATCATTGTCCACATTTAAACACTCATCATGCCTCATGAATAACCATGCATGTAACATATGGGGTGCAATTTTCTTACCTCTGGTTCGAGCGAGAAATAGTAAAAGAACAACCCTTGAGAACGATCAACATTTTGATTCCTTAGCGGTTACCTAGTCATAACCAATTATAACCTCCATTAATAAAAATAAAAAATAAAAGGGTCTTGACCTAAACCTCACTCTCGGGACCCCGAATTGTACCCAAACAATGAGTAGATTCGATCCCTAGCCTTAGGAATTGAAACCCCTAAGCCAAAAACCCTTAAAAATGCCCAAAACAGGATTCTGGAAAAGCAGGGCAGCGTTGTAGTGCAACCCCCCTAGCGCCCCAACGCTATTGGTAGATTGGAAAACCCTTAGGCTAGCACTTTAGCGCCCCTATGGGCGTTGTAGCGCTACAACCAGGCAGAAATGCCCTAGTTCTTCCCCCCTTCGACACCACCATTTCCAACCTGAACCAAAAGCTTCCAAACCTCATTGTAAGTTCCAAACGAACCCAAAAACCATCTACACATGTCCTATGCATCATAACCCAAGTAACCCTAGCCAAAAACTCCCATCAATTCCCATTATCCAACCTAGAAATCCAAGCTGAAATCCAACACAAAAATAGAGCAAAGCTAGAGTTTTAATGGCTAGAAACTTACCTCAAGCTCAGTTTAGGATCCTTTTCAATGGAGGAATACAATCCTAAGCCCTCAAGATCCACTTCCCTAGCTTGAATCCTTGAAAGAAGCTCAAAAATCCAAAGAAAAAAGAGAAGGAAATGATGTACAAGAGAGATGTTCTTGATACTCTGTTTTGGCTAACTTCTACAGCCTTCAATGGCTTTTATATAACTTAAGGTGAAAAGACCTTTTTGCCCCTAGGTCAAATAAAGTCTCTTAAAGGCTCCTAAGGGTAAAATCATCATTTTCGGCCTATTTCGTTAATCATAATTAACACCCTCCAATTCCCGTTATTCTCAAAATTCTCAAATACCAATAATTCATATCCCATTACCCATTAATTCCCGGCAACGCTCTAACCACCAAATTACCCTGAGACTCACCCCGAGCCCCGAACTTAATCCCGTTATGACCAAACCGCTAACTTGCACTCAAAGATCATCTCATCCGAATGGCTCGAACAAATCCACATTATAATGTGGCCTCAACAATAGTTCACCAACATGCATGAAAATACACAATTACGCCCTCAACGGGCCAAATTACCAAAATGCCCCTATAATTAAATGTGGACCTACATGCATGCATTTAACATCATATTATAATATAATCCACATAAACATGCATGTAATCATTTAATGGCATAATAAATCAATTATGGCCCTCCTGGCCTACTAATCCAACCACTAAACCGCATTAGGGATTTTGGGGCATTACAATAATCTAACCTAGATTATGACTTGTGTCATCCAAGTTCTTCCTATTACATTTAATATTTCCAGCATTAAACATAAGTAAATATCTTACCATTGCTGGCCAAACAACAACAAGAAATTAATATAAGCACACTTGAATGAACAAGAGAGATTTTACTAAAATAAAGTGCAAGAAATTACTAGACTATAATATAGGGTTCATCAACAATTCAATCTACCTAAAAATCAGTTCATGGCTGAGTTAATAAACATTAATCCACAATCAATACAGTCCATAATATTCAGATTCAGAATTCAACTTAGAAAATATAAAAATGAAGTTTAGAAATAGAAGAAAGAACAAATCCAAAATGAAGCTTGAGCTCTCTTTTCCGTTCTCCTTCTTCTTGCTGATTTATGGTTTTCTCATTCTTTCTTGTTGGTTTTTTCTTTCCAAAAATGGCCGCCCTCCTCTAATTTTAGCTGATGCTTCTCTAAGTATAATCTAGGTTTGCTCATTTAGCCCCTAAAGTACCATATTGCCCCTTCTCTTTGTAAAAACGTGGGTCTTTATTTTTTGGCATTTACTCTCAATTTTTGACTCATAGTTTCTGTACTTGCCACCTCAGCCACTATTCCAGCTCACCCCTTTAACTTTCCACGTGTTCCTAGGTGTTCAAAAGCTGTCTGATCAAAATGCTTCAGCAAAATCTGCTTTGCTGCAGCAAAACCTGATAATTCAGCCATCAAAAATTCAATTTAGATAGTTTCACGTGTTAGTTCATTCTTTGTACAAATATCTATTCATTAAACTATTATCTTCAACCCATTATCTTTTAAAAACTACAAAAAAAACTAAACTGAACTAAGATCATAAAAGCATCAAAGTTAGCTACAAAAGCTAAAAATAAACTAATATCACCCACGATTTTTAGCACATGAAATAACTCTTTATTCAAGATTTACACACCTTCAAACTTACGACATTACTCGTCCTTGAGTGTTGATTCTAAAAATAAAACACAAATAACAAAAAGACACAAACTAAACAACAGAAGACAAGGAAACAACAAAGACAAAACACAACAACAGTGGACAAATTTTGCAATGCCAATGGTAAAAAGGGGAAGGCTCCCCGGAAATTTTATTTTGAATAAGAGAAGCTGAATTTCAATATTTCACAAGTTTTAAACTAAATTCTTCAAGCATTAATGTTGCTGCCAAAATATGAATCAAGTGTTTCACCCTTTAGTGTATGCATAGTTTTTCCTAAACATTTTCAATCACCAAAAATCAAGCTAAACCTTGGTCCTAAATCTTAAATAATGTCTCCATAAGTTACTTAGTAATTTCCTCTCCACTAATGTAGACAAACACCGCACCAAAGATCAATAGATATTTATCAAGCTTGTAATGATAGGCTAGGGTGAAGGTAGGATAAGAGAGATAAATTTTGGCCTAAATCACCCCAAGCACCTCAATCTTTCTAGGACCTAAATACATAAATACACACATTAATTTCCCCAAAGAAAACTCCAGAACACAATATAAATCTTGCCATTAGCCTTTATTACTAACATACTAAAACAAAAACTAAAATTGCTTTTTCTTTTATTTGAAGAGTTACACCCCTAAACTTATTTACAAACATACATACTTTTTTCTTTTTTTTTTTCTTTTCTGATATATATATATATTTGTTTAGATGCTTTGATGCAAGGGAGTGCACTCTTTATTTTTTTTAGAATGAAGATTAGCAACTAGACGACAACAAATAGATGGCAAGAGAACAAGAAAATTGAGAACAAACTCTCCCCCCAAACTTAAAATCAACATTGCCCCCAATGGTGAAAACAAGCAAAAGAAGAAAAGGAAACCGCTCACTCAATTTTCTCTCTCACACTCAACTCATCTCAACCCCCCAAAATTCACAACAAATAAATCCTATAAAGATCAAGGTGCTAAAAGGGCGTGGTGAAAAGAAGAAATTATATATATGTAAAGCTAGGCTAATGAGTGGATAAGAAAGAAAAGTGACACTTAAGCTCAATGGAGTGACTAGGGATAAAAATGCATACAAGGCAGGCTTCAAATGCTCAAACGCTCCAAAGATGGCCTAAATCACGTCATCGGTGTGGTATTGCCTAGAATTTCGCCTCAAGGAAAATCACTAAGTAATTCTAGAAACTTAAGCTCTCACAATAAACTAGCTCTTTCTAGGGTCTCAAAATTGTTTAATCAAGCTATGCACATACTAAAAAGAGAAACACTCTCATCAATCAATTGCTAGCAACATTCACACCCAAAGAATTTAGTTTAAAACTTAAGAAAGAAAGACATTAAGCTGCAACTTAGATTGATTATATTTAGAAGTTTTTAAAAGTCGTCATCGAGCCCCCTAGTTAAACACTAACAAAAGCAAAGATTATCCTCAAAAGATTAACTAAACAACAGTACAAGGACACAACAATCAACAAGACAACACAGAAGAAACACAAAACAATAGACGACGAAAAGTAAACAACAAGATAGTTCAAAACAGAAAGTAAGTACAGAATATTAAATACAGATCAAAAGTTGGGTTAAAGAGGCTCCCCGCGCCTATTCCTCGAAATCAGCATCCAAAGGAATAGGGTCATCATGAACAACCGGAGCGGTCCAAGCCTCCAAAATGGAGCTAGGGAACGCAGGAAAAACAGCAGTGGGTTTGGTGAAGTTCCGCTGAAGGGACTTGATTAACGATGCATCCCGCTGTTTGGCGTACTTCCAGTAGGCGTGTTGCTGAGTTTCAAGGGACACCATCTGCCCAATAAGTTCTCGCTGTTGAGCAAGGATGTTGGCGAGTGTGGGCGCAAGGGGGGGAACTGGTGGAGGCGCTGTGGATGGCCCAGCTGCAGATGCAAGCTCGTGGCTCTGAGTAGTGATGCTGAAGTCGATGTCTTGGCGCTCAAAGAGCACATCCTCAATGGATGCAGAGGGCACCCCAACTCAAAGGCACAATTGTGTGATGAGTGATTGAAAGAAAAACTTGCCATTTTTCTTCTTGGCACATCTAACAATCTGCCTTGTGATCAACTTGCTCACTTCGATACTCAAACCAGCCAACATACAGTATAACAGAAGTACCGCTCCTTGGACACCGTAGTGTCATGCGTGGTAGGTAGCAAGCGGCATTTGAGGAAATGCAACCACACTTCAGCTTCAGGTAAAATAGAAGTGTGTAATAAAGTGCGCACACCACTAGAAGAAGCACACCACTGAGCGCTAGGAGATGCGACAAGTTGTAGTGCCTTGTCAAAATTGTATGGTGTAGGGGCCAAGACCATATCATTGTACACAGTGCACTCAAAACTTTCCAACCTAAAGAAAGAGTTAATAGCCTCAGCAGAAAATGAAACAACCTTGCCGCGAACGATCACTTCAGAATTCGCAGAGGCTGCCATGTTAGCATAAAACTCTCGCACCACTGTAATGATAGCATGCTCTGGTTTTTGACAAAAAAACTTCCCAATTGTGCTGCTCAATGACATTACTGATGAAAGCTGGCACCTCAACAGTGGTAGGCAAAAATCCTCTTTCTCGGAGCAACTTCTTTGTCTTAATAGACTCATGTTTTTCGTTGGCTTGAGTAGAAATAAATTTCTTAGTGGGACCTGCAGGGACAAGATTTTTCTTGGTGTTTGGGGTTGGGACAGCAGTAGGTTTGGGCTTGGGTACGACTTTGGTGGTAGTGGAGGTCTTTTGTTTCTTGGGTGGAGGTGCGACTGATGTGGGTTTGGCGACCCTTTTAGATTTAGGTCTGGTTGGTGATTTTTTAGTTGCTGGTGTGGTAGTGATGGTAGGGGTAAGATCATTTGTAGTGACTGGGGAAGGCAAAAGTAGTGGGGCAGTGGGAATCTGTTTGGCTTTTGGTGGGGCAGAGGTTGGTGTGGATTTCGTTTTGGCTGGTTGTTGGGTAGTTAATGGTGGGGTAGATTTGGGGACAGTGGTGCTCTTTTTGGTTGGTAGTGGGGTAGGGGTTGGTTTGGATTTCTTTCTCTGAGCTTTTGTTTTGGTGGCCATATTTGTCAAAAAGGTACTAGAGACAATGCAAATCAGTCAACACAGCAACCCAATCACCCAAATACCAAATACACTGCTTCTCAATGAACACCTGAGCAAAACTAATCACAACAACATATCACCCCCCAACTGTCAATAGAACAAGAAAATACCAGAACGACACAAGAGCCCTGAACAATATTGCCAATAAATTCTTTAATGGTTGCCCCCAAAATCAAATATGCACTGGCAAAGAGCCCAACAGTATTCACAGCAGAAACACAAGTGCAAAGTAACAATGCAAAATAAGAGAAGCAGTTACCCAGGAGCAATCTTAGAATCTGTGTTGTTGGTCAGAGCTGAGCAATGGGGAGAGTGAACCGTGCCTAGGCTCGGTTGGTGTATGCTCGACTCGGGCTTGGATGCGTCTGGGCACCGAGTGGGTGAGCAGTTTGGTCTCCTTTAGGTGGTCGTGGGTGGCAAGGATCGAAGGGACCCAAACGACTGGCTCCTGGGTCCGAGTTTTGGAGATGCTTGGGCTCAGGGTCGCATCTGACCAACGCTGGTACCTGGGCGTTGATGGCTTGTTGAGGCAGGGCGGGTGCGCGCCTGGGAGTGGTGCCTCTGCATGGTGCGTCAACTGAGCCGAACCTGGGTTCGAGGGTGTGCGAGGGAAGGAAGGTGTGGCATGGGTGGCTCTCGGATCTGGGAAGGGAGATAATGATGGAGGCGATGGGGGAGGTTTTTTTTCTGGGAGATTGTATGTGATGAGGGCTGTTGAAGGTGAATAGGGACCTGGGTTATTTTATTTATATATATTCAGTAATATATATATATTTTGTATGTTATTTATATTTCATTTTTTTTCTGTAAATAAGTACATTTTTGCATATATATATTTATATAAAATATACAAACTATATATATAATCTCAGGAACATATATATCATATATAAAATATATATGTAATATATCATATTTATTTTTAAAAAATATTGAAATCATATGAGTGTAACCTGTTACAATGAAAAAGTTATAACTTATAACCAGTTACACTATTTCTCTATTTATAGTTGTAACTGGTTACAAGTCTACAATTTTTTTTTTAGTTCCAGACTTATAACCCGTTGTCACTCTCAAACTAAGAAATGTTGTAATTGATTAATTTTATATTACCCAATATCAGTATTAGTCATTCTAAAATTCTATTAAAATAATCAAGACTAACAATTGATTTCTGAGTTTAATTTAATATGAAATGGTCTTTTTACAAAAATTCTTGAAACCACGTCACTGTAACCAGTTACAATGAAAATAGTTGTAACTTGTAACCAGTTACAACATTTCTCTGTTTGAGAGTTGTAATCAGTTACTTACAAGTCTGCGAAAACCTTTTTTACTTTTGGTTCTAGACATGTAATCCATTATCACTCTCAAACTAAGAAATGTTGTAATTGGCTACTACAGTGAAATTGAGAAAGTGGTAGTTGGTTACAATGACAAGATATTAAAAATAATAACATCAACTAATTAAATGAATTTAATGTTGTGTTTAACTAGTTTGTCTCACAAGTGTTTAGTAGTGTAGAGGTTGATTCCTACAATTGATGAAACAGGCACCAGCAATCTGTCAAGAACAAAGAAGGAGGTGGTAGTTCAATTAGGAGCATCGGTGGGGTGTCAGCCAAAGGGAATCCAACGCTCAAGTTAGTCAGATTTTCGTTAAAGATAACCAGAAAGTAAAATAATAACGTAAGGAATACTGAATAAGTAAGTATAATGATGTTCAGGGTGATTGTTGAGTCTAGTTTTTGTCATGTTTAGGTGGTATTTTAGGTAGTCTTTTATGGCATTTTCCTTTAATTTAGTGCGGGATTACGCTTTTATTTGTTTGTTATGCAATTTTTGTGATTAAAAATGAAGATTTGAATACTTGGAGGAAATTGGTTCAAAAAGAGAAGAAATATCCAAGTTTCAGCGTTATTTTAGACAAAGGATGGATCTCAGCGTGATTTGAAGGCGTTGGTGATTTTTTGGGCTTAAAAATGCATTAGTTGAAAAATGTCTTAAGAGTCACGGCTTGAGCACTATGGAGTCGTGGCCAGCCCTTTAAACAGAACCTATGTTTTGGAGGACTTGGGCCGCGGCATAGAAGAGTCAAATCCCAGAAATCAGAGACACGGGCCGTGGCATGGCTTTGGGAGAGCCACGACCCATAATGATAGATCCTTAAGAATTTTTTACACGAGTCGCGGCATGGTGCAAGTAGAGTCGCGGCCTGCCTCTCCTAAAAATGAAAAAAATCTAGGTTTTATAAGAGGGGGGAAAACGAGGACAAAGGAGGTAGAGATAGAGATAGAGGGAGAGAGTCTGGGTGGTTGAAGAAAGCTAGGATAATTCTCAACTGCTTACTTTTCATTTATTTCTTTATGGTGTGTAAGTTGAGTTTGATGGGAACTTTAGGGAATTCAGGGCAAAGGTTGAGGAAAAGCAAGCTAAGGAGGTGTAGAGGTAGTGCTGAAATCGAAATCCCATTAAAGGTATGAATTCTAAGCTTGTAACTCTGATGTTTTGACTAGTTTCAGCTGAGTTTCTGAACTTAGGGTCAGCTATGGTGAATTTTGAGATTAGGGATGCATGTGTTTGGGTTTTGAGTATTTAGGGTGCTTGGGATGAGTGGAGTATGTTCATAAGGTTGTTTTTGAGTTTGGTGAAGGTTTGGAGAAGTTTTGGTTGAGTTTGGCTCGAGGAAATCGCAGGAAGGAAAACTGAGGTGGTGTCTGTCTGTGACTAGCGCTACAGCGCTAGCCTTTGGGCGCTGTAGCGCTAGGCCATGCATGCTGAGGGGATTTTGCTTCTGTTTGTAGCGCTGTAGCGCTACCCTGTCTTCAGAAAGGGATTTTAGGGTTATTTGCAAGGGTTTTTGACCAAGGGTTTGGGGTTTGATTCCACCACCTTGTTTGGTGGAACTAGGACTTCCTGGGGGCTCGGGTTGGTCCCGAGGCTAGGTTTTGAACTTGAGGTTTGGTGATGACTTTGACCTATGATTGTGTTTAGGTGAGCGCTAGGGATCGAGAGGGATCGTGCTCAAGGAGTCAAGTGATCAAGGCTTGCGAATTGAAAGGTAAGAAAACTGCACCCGGTTATATGTCTGTGATGGGACTAAGTGCCCCCGATATTTTTAATATGTCAATGATGGTATTATGCCATGGGACATGTGATAGCGGCCTAAGGGTATCGTACACAATATTTGCGCACAGGATGCGACTTGGCCACTGGTAGCCGAGGACAGCTTAATATTCACTGAGCTCGGTTTAAGTGGGCCGGAGTCAGTGGGATAACGGAGGGTGCAGGCTGAGGGCGATAACCCTAGTTATCATATGTGATTTGGTGTGTGATATGAATTGATATGTTTAGTATGTTGAAGACTTGACTAATCTGAATATTGATATGATTAAGAATATGTGATGCTCTGGTTTAGTATGATTAAGAATATGTTTAGTATGTTTAGTATGTTGAAGACTTGACTAATCTGAATATTGATATGATTAAGAATATAATTAAAAAAGGCGTGTTGCTCTGGTTCTCTCTCTTCCATGGCGAGGCGGAGAAAACCTGGGCTGAAGCTTGCCAAATCTACCATAGCTTCGGAGCTCCCTTCATCTAATGATGAGATTTCTGACCAAAATCGTTATGAACAACCAGTGAGTGAAGAACCAGATGGAGTTGGGATTATGGAAGAACAGGAAACTGATGTTCGATTCATGGACGTCGGAGTGAAGAAGAATTTCGATCCGGATATGGATAAGCTTAGTGGAAGAGCGAGCTGGGCTGCAGAAGTTGAAGAGCATTCTTTCCAGGAATCAGCTAAGGAAACTTGGGCCAAGTTCGAGAATCAGTTCCAACATATGGTGGTACGATGCTTCATTATGCAGAACCATACCAGAAGGATGGTCAAACTATTGCGAAATTGGACTTGGAGGAGATTGAAGTAGAAGCTTCATTTTGGAAATCAACGATAATATGTGTAGTAATTGGGGCAAACCCTCCTCTAGCAGTGTTTGAGGGTTTTGTGAAAAGGATTTGGGGTAAGCTTGGCATTGTGAGTGTGGCCCGAATAAATTCTGGGTTTACTATGGTTAAATTCAGAGATGAGGCAACAAAGGACCTGGTGTTAGAATCAGGGGTTGTGCACTTTGATAGGAAACTGGTTGTTCTTCGGCCTTGGACCACTGATATAGAATCTCTGAAATCCATCAAATCTGTTCCAGTGTGGGTTAGGTTGCCTGATCTGGGGTTACAATACTGGGGAGTGAATTGTCTGAGTGCTCTAGTTAGCACAATAGGTAAACCCATTATGATTGATAAAATTACTCAAAATCGTTCGATGATAAAATTTGCAAGAGTCTTAGTTGAGATGGAGATTACTGATTCTCTTCCAAAATTCATTAGCTATTTTAATGAGAAAGGGAAAATAGCAGATCAGATTATTGAGTATGAATGGATGCCAACAAAGTGTTCCAATTGTAAGAAGTTGGGTCACTCAATCTCTTCTTGTAAATTTGTGTCTGAAGCTGTTTGGAGGAAGAAAGAGGGGCAGCAAAAGGAAGGGAACATAACAGGGATACCAGTTCAAGAGGAGGTCGAGAAGGTGGATGGCCATAATGAGTTTAATCCTGAACTTAGCCAGAAGGGTGATGCGTCTGTTGCTGGTTCTTCTAGTGCGCCTCAGTTCGCTGAAGATCAGGATTCCACTGATCCAGGAGCAGCTAAATGGATTTCCCCGAAACCATCTAGATTTAAGAGGCCAGAAGTTCAGGTCCCTGTTAAACCAGTAATTAACAAGTTTAGTGTTCTTTAGGAAGGTCAGCAACCAGCAGTCACAGTCCCAATTAAATCCAATTCCCATGGATAGTATCAACATTATGAGTTGGAATGTTAGAGGGATGAATAAGGTGAATAAACAGAAGTCTATTTTGGATGTTTGTAGGCTGAATAAAGTTAGGATTGGGGCTCTTCTTGAAACTAAAATCAAGGGAGACAAGCTGAAAGACGTTATGTTTACCATGTTTAATGGTTGGGAGTTCTACAGTAGTAAGGTTGTGGAAGGTAGAATCTTGGTGATTTGGAATGCTAATTTGGTGCAGCTAGAGGTGTTACAGGAGAGCGATCAACTTCTCCACTGTCAAGTTAAAGTGTATAATCAGATTTCTTACTGTATTACTTTTGTTTATGGTTCTAATAATTTGGAAATGAGGCGCTGCTTATGGATGGATTTGGAGCACTTGTCTTGGCCTAGTAAAGCTTGGATGGTACTTGGGGATTTCAATGCAGTTTTTAACCCCCACGATAGAATGGATGCTTGTCCTATCACAGTGAAAGAGATGGAGGATGCTAGAAATTGGTTAGATCTGGGTTTAGTGGAAGAAATGAAAACCATGGGTCCGTTCTTCACTTGGTCTAATAACCAAGAAGGTGAGGATCGTATTTTTTCTAAGTTGGATAGGGTGTTTGTTAATGAGTCTTGGCTGGATACTCATCCTAGTGCTTCGGCTAGAACTCAATGGGAAATTGGCTCTGATCACTCAATGATCTTGATTAAGCAGTTGTCAGCGATAAGGGTGGGGGTGAAACCTTTTCGTTTTTATAATATGTGGGCTGGTCATCCTCAATTTAGAGAGGTTGTTCTTACTAGCTGGAACCGGCCTTTGAAGTTTCCTGGCAGGGGTTTAGATCATATTAGTTGGAAGTTAAATCGTCTCAAGCATATTCTGAAGAGATTTAACTGGAAGATTATGGGGGATGTTTCGTGTAATTATGAGAGAAGCAAGTTTGAGTATAAATAAGCCCATTCTAAATGTCTTGCTGATCTGTCCAATAGATTGCTCTCCATTGAAGACTGGGAGTCTTATCTTGAGTTTAAGAGGCAAGAGAAGGTTTATGCTAGCTTTATGTATCAAAAGAGTAAAATAGATTGGTTAAGGTTTGGGGATTCCAACTCTTCTTTCTTTCATGCCAGCATAAAGAAAAGAAAGCTAGCTAATAAAATTGTTTCTTTTGTTTCTAATGATGGTAAAATTGTTGATGACTATGATAGAGTTACGGACCATTTTCTGGTTCACTTCAAAAAATTTCTGGGTTCGGCTAGTAAAGCTTCAGGGGAGATTGATGATCAAGCTATCTGGTTTGGAGCTATCTTGAGCAGGGAGGACCAGCTGGGTTTACTTAAACCTTTTACTGTCAAAGAGGTAAAAATAGCAATGTTTAGCATCAATTCCCTTAAAAGTCTAGGTCCGGATGGGTTTGGGGCTGGTTTTTTTAAGGCTTTATGGAAGGATATTGGTTGGGAAATTGCAGGGGCTATTCTAGATTTTTTCGAATTAGATATTATTCCTCACTCTTTGAACAGTACCTTATTATCTCTAATTTCGAAAGTTGAGCACCCAGTAAATGCTTCTGAGTTTAGGCCTATTGCATGTTGCAATACTATATATAAATGTATTTCAAAAATGTTATGCAATAGACTTAATAAAGTGCTTCCTGCTTTGATAAACCGAAATCAAGGGGCTTTTATTAAGAATCGCCTTCTTGCTCATAATGTTCTTATCCTCCAAGATTTGCTTAAAGGTTATAATAGGAGAAATATTTCTCCTCGTTGTCTAATGAAGATTGATATAAGCAAAGCTTATGACTCAATTGACTGGAAATTTTTGGAAAATCTCCTTAATGCATTGTGCTTTCCGAAGAGGTTTATAAGATGGATTATGGTTTGTCTCAGGGGTTCTTCTTATGCCTTGGTTTTGAATGGTAGTATTCAGGGGCGTTTTTAAGGTGCTAGAGGGCTGAAGCAAGGAGATCCTATTTCGCCCTTACTGTTTGTTATAGTGATGGATTACCTCACTAGATTGTTGCTCAAAGCTTCAACGGAGAAAGAATTCCGGTTTCATCCCTTATGTAAGTCCTTAAAGCTAGTTAATCTCTGTTTTGTGGATGACCTTCTGTTGTTTTGCAAGGCTAATCAGGAATCAGTTAGAATTTTTCAGCAAGTGTTCACTGTGTTTGCTCACTCTTCGGGCCTCACTATAAGTAAAAACAAATCAAGAGTTTACATAGGAGGGCTTGCTGCAGAAGAGAAAGACAGACTGCTTCAGGATTTTTGTCTGTTAGAAGGGCATTTCCCCATGAGTTACTTGGGAGTTCCCTTGAGACCGACCAAGTGGAGAGCAAGTGATTGTGATATTCTGATTGATAAAATGAGAGCTAGGCTGAAAGGGTGGTCTAATCGCCATTTATCTTATGCTGGCCGTGTGCATTTAATCACTTCAGTTTTGTTGGGGATTCGTTCCTATTGGATGAACATCTTTATTTTACCTCAAAAAGTTGTGAAAGCTATTGATAGGTTGTGTTTGAGGTTCCTTTGGGGTGAGAGGGAAAATAGAAGTAAAATGCATAGGATATCCTGGGAGCATGTCAGTAGGCCTAAATGTTTTGGGGGGCTGGGTTTCAAGGACAGCTCTTCTTGGAACAAAGTAATGATGGCTAAATATTTTTGGGCAATCTCTTCCAAGCAGGACTTGTTATGGGTTAAATGGGTTAATGGTGTTTATCTAAAGGGCGAGTCAATTTGGGAGTATCGATTAAAGCACGATACAAGCTGGTATTGGAGGAGACTCATTAAACTGAGACATCTCTAGTCTGGTGCAGTGATGAATGCTGTAGTCAGGAATGGTAAAATCCATCTGGGCTCCTTGTATGTGACTGTGTTTCCTGGTGTGCGGGTTCATTATATAAAGGCTCTCTGGTGTAGGCTTTCAGCTCCTAAACACCAGTTTATTTTCTGGTTTGCAGTAAACCAGAAGTTGAATACCAGGGATTGGTTGCTGTCTTGCCATATCCCTCTTCTATCAGCTTGCTATCCAGTTTGTGGTCAAGAGGAAGAGTCTCATACTCACTTATTTTTTGATTGTGTTTTCTCCAGAAATGTTCTCCTTGTTGTCCAGGGGTGGCTTAGAGGATTCTCCTGGTCGGTTCAGTTTAGTAATTGGATCAAGTGGCTGGCTTTACCTCGGGATGGCTGGTTTTCGGTGGTTCTGTATGCTGCTTGTGCAGCTGTTGTGTATTACATATGGCAGAATAGGAACCATTGCTGGCATGATAACTTTTGCTTACCACTGTATAGGATTGACCATATGATTAGATTTTCTATCAAAGCTAGAATTCTGAATTTAGTAGGCAGTAAGTGTTCTTATGGTGAAAAGCAAATGCTTAAGTTTGTAATGAATTTGTGAGTGTTGTTCTGGTTTAGGCTGAGGTAGGTTGGTTCGGCCTCTGGTTTGTTTTGTATCTGCTTGTTGATCAATATATATCTTCTTTTGATAAAAAAAAAAAAGAATATGTGATGCAATGTGAGATATTGATTTGACTGTTGATTGCTTATGCTCTGTTTTTGTGTTTTCTTGCTGGGCCTTGGCTCACGGGTGCTACGTGGTGCAGGTAAAGGCAAGGGCAAGTTGGACCAACCCTGAGATGGAGAGCTGCGGGGTTGAATGTACATAGCCAGTTTTTCGATCGCCATGGTCGAGGAGTGAATCAGGACAGGGATTGCCTAACCGTCTGTTTTGCCTTAATATGGCTTGATATTGTACTTAAACCTTATGTCTTTTGTAAACGATCTTTAAACTTAATATTTCTGGGATCCTGTGTAATCAAGAAATGTTTCTTAATGAAAATGTGGCTTTTGAGACCAAAACATTTTAACCCTAGTTCCTTTATAGTTTCAATAGCACGTTTTCAATTAAGTGACTTGATTAGCAAGTCTAGCATTTTATAAACACACAGTGTAACGGTCTTGGCTATCCAGGGCGTTACATCGACAGTCAGGTCAAGTCAGTCTGACTGGTTTGTGATCAGAAGACAGCGAAGCTCAACTGTCAGGTTAGGTTAGTCTGACTGGTTCATGGTCAAGAGACGGCTCAACAGTTCAGTTTAGGTCAGGTCAGTCTGACTGGTTCGACTCACTTAACTGGATCGGCTCGAGGGAATCTTGCTAGTCAAAAAGAGTATTTAGAGTAATGGTTATCATATGGATTGCTATTTCCCCCTTAAGGTCTTCCTTATAATCTTTTTTCTTACTATTGCTCCTCTACCTTCCTAATCCGTATGATTCGCTCCAAGTGGTTATCCTCCAAAATTCCTGGGAAGGGTTACGTGTGCCTTAACCATTTCAAGGCCCTGGCTGACTGAGTGTATCCAGATTCGGGTATGGGTATGGATTGGCCATTCATGTGGTTCATTTAGTATATGTGAGTCTATTTGCATTGGGTTGGGCCATACTAACTAGTATGACTATCTTATTGGGCATGGCAGGCTAGTCTGGCTGACTAAATGGACTTTTTACTATGTATACAGATTTTTTCCACTACAGTTTGTCCCACTCTCTAGTTAGAAATCATTCTAGCTAGAGAGTCTATGATATCACATAAGGTCAAATTTTTATCATTAGTGGAGCCCAAGGCTGGCTGTCTGAGTGTTCGGTTGTTTGGACAGTTGGGAGGTGCGCAAGGCGGAGTGCACGAGAGGTTGATTGGACATGCACGTGATAAATTCTGGTGTCCGACTGTCCAAGTGCGTGGGAGGTTGAGTGGCTGATTGGTCATGCATGCGCGGGTCTGGGTGGCCGAATGGCCATGCGCGCGCTTGCTTTCGGCTGGCTGACTGGCCATGTAAGTGCAGGTCTGGGTGGATTATTGGCCATGTGCGTGTGGCCGTCTGTCCGATTGGCCATTCGCACGGGCGTTCATGTGGGTGATTGGCCATGCATGCTAGGGCCACTTATCCGACTAGCTATGATTGGCTAGTCCGTGCATGTGGAATACCCTATTGGCCTAGTGGCCTGGTGGCATGCGCGTGGGCTCGAAAAGCCCGACTAGCCGCATGACTATCGGTCCCATTGGTGCACTTGTGCGCTTGTGGGACATGCCTAGACGCGAGTGAGAAGGCAAGAGGTGTCGTGGGTCGAGTGTCTGGCTGATAGGCGCGCGCTCCGCCTGGTGGTCGTGTATGCGCTGCCTGGTTGTCCAAGTGGCCTAGGCGCACGTATCTTAGTGGGCGAGTGTCCATGCGCACTCAAATTAGGTGTCTGACTGGCTAGGGTAGGTGCGCCGGGGAGCTTTGGTTGGACAAGCGCACGCACGGGGACCGTCTGGTTTGACTAGCCCGACTGGTGGCTTATTGTGAGATGGGTACCATAAGGACGACTGGTCCAACTAGTGGCCTGCTTTTGTGCGGGGACCATTGGCCTGATGGTTCGTTTAGAGTGAGCGAAGGTAGTCTGGCTCCATATGCTAGGCCCGAGCACATATTTTACTTAATATGTCCCAACCAAAGTGAGTTATTTGGTACATTTTGTTTATATGTGGAAGGATTTCAACCATTGGATGGTTGACACTTGTTGTTTATTTAGGGTCACTTTGTGCCTATAAAAGTGGATGTTGTTTTCATGTTTCTCACATTTGTTCATTTTCCTTTCTTTCTTTGAATGTTCTTATGTCGTTCTTTGTAATGCCCCGAATTCTCCGATGTGTTTTAATGGCGGGGATAGTAGGCAGGGAGGGCCATACTTTTTAATTATGTCATTAAATGATAATATGCATGTTTATGTGAATTATATTACAATATGATGTTAAATGCATGCATGTGGGTCCACATTTTAATTACAGGGGTGTGATGATAATTTGGTCGTTGAGGGTATAATTGTATAATTGTATGCATGTCAATGATATATTGTTGAGACCACATTATAATGTGGGTTTGTTCGAGCCATTCGGCATGAGACGACCATGGTATATTAATTAGCGGTCTAGTCATAATAGGTTTAAGTTCGGGGCTCGGGATGAGTCTCAGGGTGATTAAAATGATTAGAGCGTTACTGGGAGTTAAAGGGTAACGTGATATAAATTATTGGTGTTTGGGATTATCGAGAATAGCGAGAATTGGAAAGCGTTAATTATGATTAACGAGATAGGTTGGAAAGGACAAATTTGCCCTTGGGAGCCTTTAAAAACCCTTAATTGACCTAGGGGTATAATGGTCTTTTTACCCCTAGGATAGATATAAATTACCTTTGGCTGTGAAACAGAGGGAAAACAGAGCAAGTTTTTGATCTTACCCGTACCTTCCTTCTCCTCCACTTTGTGATTTTTGAGCACTTGTTGAGGATTCAAGCTTGGGAAGTAGACTTTGGGAGTTTGGGAGAATGTTCTACCATTGAAGAGCATCACAACCTGAGTTTGAGGTAAGTTTTTAGCTACTAGTTCCCTGGTATGCTCTGTTTTGATGTTTAGTTTCAGCTTGTGATTTTGTTGTGGATAGTTGGAATTAATGGAAGTTTTGGTTGGGGTTTAACATGGGTTTTGATGAGGGAGTGTTATAGATCAAGTTTAGGGGTTGTATTGGATGTTTGAGTGGTGTTTGAGCTTGGTTTGAAAGGTTGGTTCCAAGGAAAATCGTAAGGAAGGAAAAACCAGAGATTAGGCTGAACTGTAGGTTGGGCCACGGCATGGCCAAGGAGGGTCGCGGCTCTTGAGGGGTGCTGATGGAGGCTGCCTCTATTTGAAGGGTGGGCCGCGGCATGGCCAGGGAGGGTCGCAGCCCTTAGTGGCATTTTGGCCAGAAATGAGTTTTTGGCTCGGGGATGCTAGCCTTAGGCCTCGGGATCGATCCTACTACCCGGTTTAGTAGTACTCGATGTCTCAGAGGCTAGGTTTTGGTTTGGGAACCTTTGTTATTCATTTTATTGATGGAATCCCATAATTGGTTATGACCATGTAACCACTAAGGGGCAAAAAGACAGGTTGTTCTCAAGGGTTGTTCTTATATCAATTCTTGCTTGAACCAAAGGTAAGAAAATTGCACCCCAAATGTGACATGCGTGGTTGTTCATGAGACATGTTGATTGTATAAATGTGGACATGGATTGATTACTGAATGCTTAGCAAATCTTGCTCACTTGTGCGTGGTACTGGCTCATTAGTCAGATTTGGCAAAGGTGTCAGTATCAACTATGAAGCTGTGACTCATTAGTCAAGTTCGGCAGTGGTACTGGGCATTGGTCACACAGTGCTGACTCATAAGTCAGGACGGCCTTAGCGTGTTCAACACAAGCCAATAAAGATTAGATCTAATCGATATCTGCATTGGATGACTCAAAGAGCATTAATGCCGGATCAACCTCAAGTTCGATGAATATTACAAGCGCTTGTGTGATTTACCCATCAGTCACAAATTTGTTAAGTTAGAGACTTACCCATCAGTCTCTCATCTGTTTAAGGCTAGTGGCTTACCCATCAGTCACTCTTCTGTTTTAATTAGTGATTTGCTTGTCAATCACTCAGTATGGTTTACTAGAACCTCAAGTGGTATTCACTCATCTGTTTAAGAGCTATAAGCTCTGTGTGATTATAATGATAATCATTTGATAATGTTTATATGCAATACTGTGTTTTCCTGCTGGGTTTGGCTCATGGGTGCTATGTGGTGCAGGTAAAGGGAAAGAAAAGCTCACCCAGCCCTGAGTGGAGAGCTTAGGTGGTGATGTGTACATATGTGGCCGCTTGACCACCACGGCCAAGGAGTTCTCAAAGGAACTAAGGGGTTTACCCTAATTTTTGCCGCTTAGGTCGGCGGGTTTGTAAATTTGAAATAGTAGTGACCATTTTGTGTTACAAACAACTTGTAAATGTTTTGATGAGCTCGTGAACAATTTATATACTTAATAAAATATATCATTTCTTTTTTATTGGTTTTCCACCTTAGCCTGTCAATAACATTTAGAAGCACGTTTTTAGCCAAAGGACTCGGGTATCGAGTCAAATCTCCGGTTCACCGTTCACCATAACTGTTCTGGGGTAGCCAGGGCGTTACATTCTTCGTGTTTTTATTTCATCTTGAAGTCATTTTGTATAGATTGTAGTTGTAGATTTTGTTCGATTCACTATTATTGGCGTTTGTATTTGATCTTTGTTGATAGTAGAAACATGTATTTTCACTGTTTGTCACATATCATGATAATTTGGCTTAGTGCATAGGCAGTGTATGACTGACTAGGTAGGCTGATCGACTAATTTGTCTGACTCTTTTACCTTTCTTTTAAGATGTTTAGCCTGAATGACATGTATGTCTGACTGGTTGGATGGATGAACACTAATTGTCTGTCAGTCAGTAACTTATTGATTTATATTGCCTTGTTGTCTGGCAGACAAATGATGTTCTTATTTATTTTTACGTCTACCCAATCTTTGATAGTGCCTTTTTTCTAGGTGATCTTTCGAGCATGTCTATCAGTAATCGAGGCAGTTGTGCTGGGTCTTCTGGTAGGATGACCTGTCCGCCTAGTGACGATAGTAGCTACACCAATCCCAACATTCCTACTAGTGTGGTCGGAATTGGTGTGGATGGTGGTGAGCCTATTGTTGGCGGTATGTCTGGTTGCACGCTCTTAGGTTGTAACCCGAAGTCAAAAATTACTTTAGAGGACTTGCCACGACTTCGTCAGAATTATGATATACCTAGTTACGTCATTTTGCATGCTTCGTCTAGTTGGGAGCGGGCTGATTGGAATTTACCTAGCTGGGTATGTATGTATGAGATTTCTTTTAAGGAAGGGTTCAGATTTCCTTTTCCTAGGTTAGTGAGGGAAGTATGTGAGTATCACTTATATCACCTAACCAGTTAATGTCGAATGTATGGCATGCCTTGATGGCTATGGAAGCCTTTAGTAGGAAACATGGCATTGAGTTGAAGGGTAGACATCAATTCTTATCTAGGTTTAAGGGCTCTCTTATTGTCAGTCTAAAAGATTGTGACAAATATTGGAAGGATTGATAATTTTTTGTTCCTTATAATGTTGTTGGGGTTGTCGGCTGATTGTAAGATTCCTTAGGCATGGTTTCCAACCAGTGAGTGTTTACGCGTGATGAAATTGTTAATTCTTTTTATAGCCTTATTGATATTCTTTCTGACTGGTGATCTTGTTTACTTTGCAGGCAGGGTGAGTTTATTGTTTGCCTGGGTGTGTTGGGGGGCTCAAGGAAGGGTTGATCAATTTGCCAATTTTCTGCAAGAAGACCGTAGGTGGCAAGTGGTCTTGTCTGATTCGAACCATTGGAGTAGCTCTTTGTGGAGTTAGGTTCCTCGTCATCCTGAAGGAATTGTCCTTCCTACGAGTCGCATTAAATCTCGAATTATACTTATCACAAGGAGTCTTGAGATTTTGGGGTATGATTTTTCTTTATTGACTGAACTGACGCCAGACGAATGAAATTTTGCAAAACTTTTCATGGCTGGACAAATGTTCCGTCTAGATATGGTTGGCTCTGGGGCTATGAAACGCCTACGAGCATGTAAGAAGCAGGTGGACGCGACCTCAAGTGCTGAAAAGGAGATTGTTAATGCTGCTCCGCCTCCCCCTCCTCCTGCTCGAAGGACTCAAAAGAACAAGAAGAAGCAGACTTCTCCGACTGATTCAACTTGCTGGTTTGGTGAGAAAATAGATCTTTCTTTCCTGTCAATGCCTCAGCACATTCTGAGTTTGGCCCACACCTTGGAGAGGTTAACAAGCTACTATGGCCTTAGGATAAAGATAGATTTGATCAGCTTGGGGCAGAATCGTTGCTTTCCACTTCCATTTCCCATGCCTTTCAGGTATGTTCGACTTGTCAAATAATTTATTGTGCAAGGTTGGATGGTCAAACTAATTGACTTGTTTTTTTATTTTGTCGGGGTATGCAGGGTCTTTTATGGGCAATGAGAAGATTCAAGCTTTGGAAAAACAAGTGAAAGAGTTGAAAACCTAGAAGGTTGATCTACGGACTGAGGTTAAAGGGTTGAAGACTTGCAAGATGGACCACCTTGAGAAGCTTAACGGGGAACTTAAGACCCAATTGAACGGTAAGAAGCAGGATGCCAATCGCCTGCAATCTACTTTGGCTACCCTAGCCGGTGTTCAAGCCAAGGTCGGTATGTTAGAGGGTCATTTGAATGATATCGACTTGGAAGCTGAGATCCAATGTCGTGGTCAGATGGCCATTGATTATCATGATGGGAAGATTGTTATTTTAGACTTATACTTAGACTTTGGTTTTTTCTTACGTTAGTTCATGGCGTTCTCCTCCTTAGGTGAATCATGGTCATGCTAGTTTATCCTCTTGAGCGACTTGCTAGATGACCAATCTAGTAAAAAAAATGGATGTAATTGGGGCTGCACTCCGTAGAGCTGCCTACATACCATTTTTAGGGATCAAACCCAAATGTAGTTCTGACACTTCCTGCATGATAATGTCAATATGTAGCTTGAATGAAGATCTTGTGTAATCACTGATGAATGTAAGTGAAAGAAGACTATGTAGAGTTAAAGTGATGTTGTTTTAAGTGGATAGCGTTCCAACTGTTGTTGATATTGCGTCCCTCTTTAGTTTGTAGCTTGTATGCTCCATGTCCAACTACCTTAGTGATCAGGTAGGGGCCATCCCATGTCGGGGCGAGCTTACCTACTCCTGCTTCCTTAGTGTTCTAGAACACTCTTCGTAATACCCAATCTCCCACTTTGAATGTCCGAGTGCAGATGTTCTTGTTGTAATGTCTGGCTACGCTTTGTTGGTAGGCTGAGACTCTTAAGAGTGCTTTGTCATTTTTTTCATCGACGGTGTCGAGTTCATGGCACATGTTTTCCCAGTTTTCTTCATCTGTTGTCAGCTCATATTTGGCTGTCGAAACTTCACTCTCGGTAGGGATGACTGCTTCCATTCCGTAGGCCAGCACAATGACCACGTTGGGCAACCACTCAGAATAATGCACCTCCCTTACAAATCTGTTTTCAATGAGCTTATGCACTTCTTCGTTGATTGCCTTATTTCTTTCAGGGGTGAACTTCCTTCTCTTTTTCTTTCTTGGTGAATCAACTGGGTCAACCTGCAATTTATGAACAATGATCTCGGGGTCAATTCCAGTCACGTCCGCATGGGACCAAGCAAAACAGTCATAATTATTAGAAAGAAATTCAATAATCTTTATTCTGATGTCAGGGTCTAATCTCGTTCCGATTTGAACTTTGTGGTCTGGGAAGTCTGGATGGGTCTGGACTTCGTCTAACTCTTCCATGTCAGGCTGTGATTCAGTTGATCTGTCTTGCTGTAGTTTCTATAATTGGTTAGGTTTAGCCTTCACGGTAGTCTAGTAGCAAGCCTTTGATTTCCTTCAACCCCCACTTAGTCGAGAATCTCAGCACTTGGTGGTAGGTTGAAGGGACTGCTTCCATTTCATGTATCCAGGGTCGACCCAGTATGACGTTGTAAGTAGAGGGAGAATCTACCACCAGGGACCTTGTGCACAAGTTGACTCCTTCGGCATAGACTGGTAGCTCGATCTCCCATACTGTGTTCTTTTGTTCTCCGTTGAAGCCGATGAGGATGGTTGTCTTCTTTCGATCTTGGATTCATCTATCCCCATTTCCCCGAGAGCACTTAAGAACAAAACATTGGATGAACTTCCATTATCAACGAGTATATGTTTAGTTAAACAATTAGCAATATAAAGTGCAACAACAAGAGCATCATGATGTGGATTAAGAAGTCTGGTTGACTCTGATGTTGAAATACTGATGGTTTGAGTCGACATGATGGTTGTTGTTTTTTCTGACTCACTAGCTTCCCCTTTGGTGCAGTTAGTCTGTTTGGTATGTCTCTTTGCTACTGAATGGGTGACTCCAATTACCTCAGAGCCACCTATTATTACGTTGATGGTGCATTCATGAGTGGGAGGTCTGGGTGGAGTCAGCTCCCTCTGGCTGCCTGACTTGTCTTCCCTACTTTGGTAGGTTCTCTTGCCTTTGTCTGTTAAGAAGTCAGTCAGGTGTTCGTGTTTCAATAAGTTTGACACGTTAAGTTTTAGGGCAATGCATTCGTCAATCTGATGGCCATGGTCAGCATGGAAGTTGCACCACTTAGTTTTGTCCCTCTGGTTGTGTAGCACACTAGTTAGCGAATACCATTACACTGTATGTTTAAAATGGTGCTTAACTTGCTAAGCGAGTCATTTGAACTTAAATGTGTAATTGAAAACTAAACCAAGGTTAGGTATTAAAAATTTTGGTCAACGAAGTAATCATTTTTCATTAAAAGTGTTTAGTTTATACACGGGATCCCAATAAGTGTTTACAGACTGCTAAAAGACAAATAAAATATAAACTAGCTGTCCTAAGTGTCAAAACAGGGTTCAACCCTAGTCCTTCCCAAGAAATCCCAGTCGTGGCGGTCGAGCAGGCTGCATGTGTACACATTGCCCCTAAAGTTCTCCAACTCATGGCTGGTCCAGCTTACTCTTGCCCTTACCTGCACCACAAAACACCTGTGAGCCAAGGCTCCACAAGAAGACTTAAATAAATAGATTCAAATAAGCAACAAAATATAAATAACAAGTTTAGCGGTAAAAACCATACTCAATCAAACACATAGTCCAATTTAAACAGCCAATGAGTTAGACAAGTGTAGACTGCACTTTTAATTATTTAGGTGGCGTTTGGGCCAGACAAGTGCACATTGCACTCCCAGGTTGCCCTATCCAAAATGGCATGTGTTCCTCACGCTTGTTGTTGACCCCGACTCTCTTAGGCTGAGCTTTCAGATCTTATTGTCGATCTTGGCTCTCTTAGGCCGAGCTTTCAGAACTTATAATCAAACATACAGTTTTCCTATGTAATGACCCACTAATCTAGACTATTTGGACCATTAACGAATCTATACATAAAACTTACAATTTTGCGGAAATACCATAATTTTATTGAAAATTGTGGAAACAAAGGTTACTTTCATAAAATAAGTAGGATATGGGTACCCATTGTCTTTAAAACAAAAATAACTTAAAAACTAAAAAGAGTTACATAGAAAATGCGGAAAATACATTTGAAACCATAAAAACATAAAGAAGACTACATCCTCGAATCGAATAACGCTCGGCCCCTTGACTCCATTCACCATCGATACACATCCTCTAAGCGTCACGAATCTTTCCCCCTCTAAAGCTTATTTCCTGCACATAAACAGAAAGGAATGAGCCTAATGCCCAGCAAGGAAAATCTAACACATAGTCATAAACATAAACATAATGTCATAATAACGTAAAGACATATCATAACACATAATTCACTTATTATAATGGCCATTATTACTTGGGGTCCCATAGACTAAACAAGCATATGCCCATGGGATTAGTGGGGTCCTACTAGCTAAGTAGGTCATATGCCCATAACCCATTTGGGGTCTTGTTAGTCATATGGGTCATATGCCCAAGCCTACAAACATACACATATATCATAACACTTTTAATAACATAAAACATATAGATAACATAAGCACATAACATATTGAGTCTAGCCTATTTTCCTTACCAAAGTTACCGGGATTATGGACTGAGTTGGGACTTTTGGAACACTCCTAAAACCATAAGAAAGAGTGAGTCTAAAGAAAGGAGATGAAATGAAAGAGATGGAAAGACTAAACCATAAAAACATACTTACCAACTTATATGCTTAAGAGCTTGGATTCCCTAACCAAAATAAGAATAAGGTTAGGGGACTGAGTAGAAGGTTTTGAGAAAGGAAATAACATAAAATACAGAAAGGAACTAGAGTTTTGGGTTTACCTCAAAGATTGCAAGATCAATCTAACCTTCACCGAAATACTATAGAACTCACTTCCCAAAGTGTTTGATAAGCTTATGATGTTTAAGCTTATAGTTTTTCCCCAAACCAAGTGTTTACACTCTCACACTCACTTAACACTAGCAGCTTCTGAACTTAGAGCAAATGGTGAATAATGGCTGGGTACTAGGTCCTATTTATAGAGTTTGGGAATGAAAATATCTTGATTTTACTTGAATAAAAATAATGGCTTTTTATGTGAAAATCATTTGAATAATCGTTCAGCAGAGGCTGAAGACTCGTTCACAAGATGCTGGACTGTTGAAGGAGTTTGAATGGCTGAAAGGAAAAGAATTCAAAAACAATTGAACATATGCTGAAGGAGGCGATATATCGCCCCCTGTAGGCGATATATCGCCTGGGCCAGTATGCCCGAGGCGACCGTGCATCGTTTCGTGTTTTCCGTATCTACGTGCTGCGACATATCGCCCCCTATAGCTGCGATATATCGGCACACACTGAATATTTAAACACGAAATTACACATTTTTAGCTAAGTTTGAATGGAGTAAACAGCCTTGACTAAGCCCTCAACGTACTCAAAGCTGCTGACTGACCCTATAACATTCAAACTTTACTCCTTATTATATTTAATCCTCAAAAATCTTAATCCTTAATTACCATTCAAAACATGTGCTTAAAATCCTATTGGTTGATGTCTAAACCTTATAATATAATAATAAAATCCTTAATATCAGTCACATTAATCAAACCTTAGGTTATACTCAATATTCTTAAACTATAGGTTAAACTTAGAAAATCTATAAGTACTACTATGAGTGTCCAAATAACTCCCGGTCTGAACCAAAAATCCAAAGTAACAAAGATGATGCTATAAATACTATCATACTACTATCTGTCTTAGCTAAGTAAAGTTCTTGGACTCTACAATTCTCCCCTACTAAAAAGAATTTCGTCCTCGAAATTTACTTATCACATATCTCCGGATACCGGCCTTGCATGTCCTCCTCCTACTCCCACATTGCCTCGCATTCAGAACTATTGCTCCATAGGACTTTGACTATAGGAAAGCTCTTAGACCGTAACTACTTCATCCATCTATCTAGGATGCTAATCGGTCGTTCCTCGTAACTTAAGTCTTTCTGGAGCGCTATGGTATCGTACTTGAGGACGTGAGATGGGTCTGACACATATTTGCGTAGCATCGAAATGTGGAAGACGTTGTGACTATCGGCTAGTGCTGGCGGTAGGGCTAGTCTATACGCAACTGTTCCCATTTTGTCCAATATCTAAAAGGACCTATGAATCGGGGACTAAGCTTGCCTTTCTTCCCGAACCGCTTGACGCCTTTCATAGGAGATATCTTCAAGAAGACTTGATCTCCAACTTGGAATTCCACATCGCGTCGCTTGGTATCCGCATAGCTTTTCTGACGGCTTTGAGCAGCCAGCATACGCTGTCTAATAAGCGTTACTGCTTCTTGAGCTTATCTAACAGCTTCGGGCCTTAGAAGCTGCCTTTCTCCTACCTCGTCCTAGTGCAATGGTGATCGGTACCTTCGTCCATATAGCAACTCATAAGATGCCATTCCGATCGTTGACTGGTAGCTGTTGTTGTACGAGAACTCGATCAGCGGTAAGTACTTGTTCCATGATCCTCCGAAATCAAGTATACACGTACGTAGCATACCTCTAAGATCTGAATCGTACGCTTAAACTGCCCATCTGTCTGAGGATGGAAAGTTGTACTAAGGCTTAACTTAGTACCCATAGCTTGCTGTAAGCTTCTCCAAAATCTTGACGTAAATACTGATCCTCTATCTGACACTATCGTCTTGGGGATTCCATGCAATCGTACAATCTCTTGGATGTAGATGTTGCATATTGGTCTGCCGTGCATGACGTTCTAACAGGCAGAAAATGAGCCGACTTGGTTAGTCTATCTATTACTATCCAAGCGGAATCATGCTGCTTGTTCGTCTTTGGTAGCCCCGTCACAAAATCCATGGCTATATCATTCCACTTCCATTCTGGTATGCTAAGCGGTTGCAATAAACCTGCAGGCCGCTGATGCTTTGCTTTCACTTGCTGGCATACCAGACACTTAGATACATACTCAGCTATGTCCTTCTTCATCCCTGGCCACCAATAGACTGCCTTGATGTCATAAGTCATCTTGGTAGACCCTGGATGAACTGAGTACGGGGCATTATGCGCTTCTTCTAGGATTGTCTTCTTAATACTCTGATTGTCTGGCACGCATACCCGATCCTTATATCTCAATAAACCTTGACTGGATATTGAGAAATCTGTAGTCTTGCCTTCTCTGACTGCATCCATGTGCGATGTTAGTGTGCCATCATGTCTCTGACCATTCCGTATGTCTTCTAGCAGATTCGATTGGATAGACAAGTTAGCCAGCTTGCCTACAATCACTTCTATTCTGGCACTAATCAGCTCCTGCTGTAGCGGCTTCTCTATTCCGGCTAAAGCTGCTAAATTTCCATAACTTTTCCTACTAAGTGTATCGGAAACTACGTTCGCCTTCCCCGGGTGGTATAGGAAATCGTAATCCCTTACTAACTCCAACCACCGGCGCTGCCTCATGTTAAGCTCCTTCTGTGTAAAGAAGTATTTTAAATTCTTGTGGTCCGTATAAATCTCGCACCGTTCTCCGTAAAGAAAATGGCGCCAGATTTTCAACGCAAAGACCACCGCTGCCAACTCCATATCGTGAGTTGGATAGCGTTGTTCATACTCTTTCAACTGATGTGAGGCGTAGGCTATCACTTTGTCATTTTTGCATCAACACGCATCCCAATCCTAGCTTTGATGCATCGCATTAGACAACGAACTTATTGTCGGGTGTCGGTACACTAAGTACTGGTGTTGAGCAAGGCTTGTCTTTAAGTAACTGGGAGCTTTCTTCACACTTATCGTTCCAGTTAAACTTTTGTTGCTTCCGGGTCAGGTTGGTGTGTGGAGTGGCTATCTTAGAAAAAGCCCTCTACAACTTTCTATAGTAACCTGCTAGCCCTAAGAAGCTTCTTATTTCTGACGCGTTCTTTGGTCTAGGCCAATCCTTCACGGCCTCTACCTTCGATGGATCTACTGCAACTCCGTCTTTCGATATGATGTGCCCGAGGAACGCCACTTGCGAAAGCCAAAATTTACATTTCTTGAACTTGGCGTAGAGTTGGTGCTCCTTCAATCGCGTCAAAATCATCCTCAATGTTCCTCGTGCTCTACTTCATCCTTGGAGTATACTAAGATATCGTTGATGAATACAACGACGAATTTATCTAAGTAATCCTTGAAGACCTTATTCATTAAGTCCATAACGCGGCTGGTGTGTTAGCAAGACCAAAAGACATAACCAACTCGTAATGTCCATAACGAGTCCTAAAGGCTATCTTAGGAATATCTTCTCCTTTTACCTTGAGCTGATGATACCCGGACCTTAAATCGATCTTAGAGAATACAGTCGCGCCTCGGAGTTGATCGAATAAATCGTCAATCCGAGGTAGCGGGTACTTGTTCTTAATCATTACTTTGTTCAGCTCACGGTAGTCTATGCACATCCGCATACTTCCGTCCTTCTTCTTCACGAATAGTACCGGAGCTCCCCATGGTTAATGGCTTGGCCTAAGTCTAGGAGTTCTTGTAGCTGCGTCTTTAACTTCTTGAGTTTTGTAGGTGCCATCCGGTATGGTGCCTTAGAGATAGGCTCGGTGCCCGGTACTAATTCTATCGTGAAGTCTATCTCTTGAGTTGGCGGCAATCCTTGCAAGTCATCGGAAAATACCTCTGGAAATTCTTGTATAACTCGAACATCTCCATCCTTAAGTGGCGTCTTCTTTTCCATGTTCGTGCTGCTGGCTAAGAATACTTGACATCCTTTCTCTATCCTTTGTTGAGCTTTGAGAGATGACACTAAATTGGTGCGTAATCCTGAAGCTTGTCCCATGAAGCATCGTCTCTGGCCGTCAGGAGTCTCGAACATCACCTTCTTGCGTTTGCTGTCGATCGTTGCGCCATGCCGTGCTAGCCAATCCATGCTTAGTATTACGTCGAAGTCCTTGATCACTAGCTCTATCAGGTCTCCTTCTAGTTCTATGTCCTCAATCTTGATCGGTACGCCTCGTACTATTCGTGATAATAGAACTACTTTGCCCGAAGGCAACTCGGTTACAAACCTAGTTCTAAATCTTTCACTAGGTTTGTCTAGTTTTTCTATCATTCCTAACGAGATATACGAGTATACTGTTACCAATCAAGCGATACTAGAACATATACTATCGAGGATAGGATCTGACCTGTAAATCCCTGTTACTAGCATGGGTTCCTCCTTGGGTCAATGCAAAGACTTTGGTCTGGAACCATCGTTTAATCCTTCTTCTCCTCACTAACATTCATCAGAATCCTTTCTACTTCAATTGCCGTTTCTAGAACATTGGCATAGGTAGTGGTTCCCAGGTTTGCTAACTTAACCCCTAATTCCATCTTTGGTCTAAGTCCTCCGATGAACTTGGTCAACCTCGTAAAGTTGGTTGGGACCAACTCTGGTGCAAACTTGACTAATCTGTTGAACTGACGAGCATATTCTTCTACCATTAGCGATGACTGCCGAGGCGTAATACTTCTTGTGGAACGGCTCCACAAATCTTGTCCATATCATGGTGGTGACATCGTTAGTCTGCTGAACTAAGTCCCACCATATTCTGGCATCCTTCTTGAGTAATGACGAGACGCAGGATATGCGGTCTGCATTACTGAGATTCATGTGCGTAAGAATTGGCTTCACATTCCTTAGCCACTCTTCTGCCTCAAAGGGGTCTATAGTCCCTTTGAAGTTTGGAGCGTGCTGTTTGCGGAACCTTTCATACACTGACTCCATATTCGGTACTGGATGTGGCGCGTAGTTCGTCACTGGCCATCCCCCATATGGACCAACTTGTTGGGGTGCTAGGGCCATTTGTTGTAGCTGCGACTGTGGTTGCGGCGGAGGCTGAGTCTGCGCCTGTTGACGTTGTTGCTGCAAGAGTTCCTCGACTTGTTGTCGCCGTCTAGCGATTTCCACGGTGTTGTCAGCTGACGGTGTCGGCGCGTTGCGGCTAGTAGTAGTACGCACTCCTCTTCTGCGAACTGGAGGGCATCATTGGTCGTTGGAACAACGTTGGAGGCGTTTCCGTTGGTGCGTGCAGATCTTCGGAGCGACATCTTCACCAAAAGTTCTAACAGTCGAGAACTTGTTAGAACTTGCCCTAATAGGCTCTAAGGCAAAAACCTATTCTAAAACAAACATATCTCGGACCTATTTATTATGACTTCTTATGAAAAATTATATAGGTCTTTATTTATTATTAGAGTGGGTTTCTATACTTAGAAAAACAAGTCATCTTTATTTTCTAAGTGTGTTTCTAATCATCCTACATGACTTAATTCTCAGGCTCGAAACTTATCTTTGTTCCAAAGTTAACCATATTGAGGGAGGGCTGGGATCAGTAAAATCGTTCCCACTACTAAGGCCCCCTAACTCTCAATAAAGAAACTTGGTTCATTGATTTGTATCCACCCTCACTGAACTTAGTCATTATTCATTTTATTTATTACTTATTATGATTGCGAAAATAAAATCAAACTCATACATAAAATAAAATAACATGAAATTAATTTGGAAAATTTTTTCACTTATTACAATCATAAAATAAAGATTTAAACAAAACAAACAATGAAAAACTAGCTATTCTAAAAATCGGGATCTTCTATATCCGATCCTTCATCTAGCATATCATTATCTATCTCCTTGTAATCATCATTGTCTTGAGCCTCAAAATTTCCTCGGGGAAGATTCAAGAAGATCCTATGTTGTTGCTCATTAGTGAATTGAAACTCTAAGTCATAGGTGAACTTAAGTATGAGAGAATAATATCTTAGGGCTGCTTGTAAGTCATCATCATTATTTATATTCTCCCATATTTCTTCTAAAGTTAAAATTGCTGAAGGAAAATCTTTTAAAAGCCTAATTACTAGGACATATTGTTCTGCAGCTCTCATCATGATTTGCTTAGACTCTTGAAGGTGACCTATCTCTTTGTGGAACAAGATCAATCTTTGAGTGATCTTTTCTAGTGCTCCTACGGTGTTTCTTGGCTCCCTTATTCTTTTTAAAGCCTTAATGGCTCGGATATCCTCATTGCTTAAAGCTCCATTCATTCTTAACTGAAACATAAACACTAAAGTCGTTAGCTATACACATAGACAAAGTAACTTGTAACTTAAACACTTACTTGGCGGTCCGATTCGGAGCTTTGAGCATGTGTATCGAGGAGAACTTCATGCGAAGGAACCGTTTGCTCTGATACCAACTGTAATGACCCACTAATCTAGACTATTTGGACCATTAACGAA
Organism: Humulus lupulus; assembly: GCF_963169125.1. Classification (NCBI taxonomy): domain Eukaryota; kingdom Viridiplantae; phylum Streptophyta; class Magnoliopsida; order Rosales; family Cannabaceae; genus Humulus; species Humulus lupulus. The sequence goes on from NC_084802.1 coordinate 190,959,041, forward strand.
TCTATACATAAAACTTACAGTTTTGCGGAAATACCATAATTTTATTGAAAATTGTGGAAACAAAGGTTACTTTCATAAAATAAGTAGGATATGGGTACCCATTGTCTTTAAAACAAAAATAACTTAAAAACTAAAAAGAGTTACATAGAAAATGCGGAAAATACATTTGAAACCATAAAAACATAAAGAAGACTACATCCTCGAATCGAATAACGCTCGGTCCCTTGACTCCATTCACCATCGATACACATCCTCTAAGCGTCACGAATCTTTCCGCCTCTAAAGCTTATTTCCTACACATAAACAGAAAGGAATGAGCCTAATGCCCAGCAAGGAAAATCTAACACATAGTCATAAACATAAACATAATGTCATAATAACGTAAAGACATATCATAACACATAATTCACTTATTATAATGGCCATTATTACTTGGGGTCCCATAGACTAAACAAGCATATGCCCATGGGATTAGTGGGGTCCTACTAGCTAAGTAGGTCATATGCCCATAACCCATTTGGGGTCTTGTTAGTCATATGGGTCATATGCCCAAGCCTACAAACATACACATATATCATAACACTTTTAATAACATAAAACATATAGATAACATAAGCACATAACATATTGAGTCTAGCCTATTTTCCTTACCAAAGTTACCGGGATTATGGACTGAGTTGGGACTTTTGGAACACTCCTAAAACCATAAGAAAGAGTGAGTCTAAAGAAAGGAGATGAAATGAAAGAGATGGAAAGACTAAACCATAAAAACATACTTACCAACTTATATGCTTAAGAGCTTGGATTCCCTAACCAAAATAAGAATAAGGTTAGGGGACTGAGTAGAAGGTTTTGAGAAAGGAAATAACATAAAATACAGAAAGGAACTAGAGTTTTGGGTTTACCTCAAAGATTGCAAGATCAATCTAACCTTCACCGAAATACTATAGAACTCACTTCCCAAAGTGTTTGATAAGCTTATGATGTTTAAGCTTATAGTTTTTCCCCAAACCAAGTGTTTACACTCTCACACTCACTTAACACTAGCAGCTTCTGAACTTAGAGCAAATGGTGAATAATGGCTGGGTACTAGGTCCTATTTATAGAGTTTGGGAATGAAAATATCTTGATTTTACTTGAATAAAAATAATGGCTTTTTATGTGAAAATCATTTGAATAATCGTTCAGCAGAGGCTGAAGACTCGTTCACAAGATGCTGGACTGTTGAAGGAGTTTGAATGGCTGAAAGGAAAAGAATTCAAAAACAATTGAACATATGCTGAAGGAGGCGATATATCGCCCCCTGTAGGCGATATATCGCCTGGGCCAGTATGCCCGAGGCGACCGTGCATCGTTTCGTGTTTTCCGTATCTACGTGCTGCGACATATCGCCCCCTATAGCTGCGATATATCGGCACACACTGAATATTTAAACACGAAATTACACATTTTTAGCTAAGTTTGAATGGAGTAAACAGCCTTGACTAAGCCCTCAACGTACTCAAAGCTGCTGACTGACCCTATAACATTCAAACTTTACTCCTTATTATATTTAATCCTCAAAAATCTTAATCCTTAATTACCATTCAAAACATGTGCTTAAAATCCTATTGGTTGATGTCTAAACCTTATAATATAATAATAAAATCCTTAATATCAGTCACATTAATCAAACCTTAGGTTATACTCAATATTCTTAAACTATAGGTTAAACTTAGAAAATCTATAAGTACTACTATGAGTGTCCAAATAACTCCCGGTCTGAACCAAAAATCCAAAGTAACAAAGATGATGCTATAAATACTATCATACTACTATCTGTCTTAGCTAAGTAAAGTTCTTGGACTCTACATCCTATCACACAATTAGATACATCGTACACAAGCATGCCTAATCTAGAAATCATAGAAATAATTATAGTCATACTCATTAACAAGGGTCGAGCCCCAATTACAACTAAGGTGCAGTTTTCTTACCTCGAGTCCCGAGCAGATAGCGTATGGCGACGCCGAGCGCAATCTTTACCCTCGAGCCTAATGGTATAACCTAGTCACAACATAATAACAGATAACCATCAATAACTAAACTATTTAAAATCTTCAAGACAAATTCCTAGCCTCTAGGACCTCGGATTCTACTAAACCGGGTAGTAGAATCCTTCCCAAACCTTTAGGTTTGAGTTTCTGTGCCTAAAAACCCTATCTGTGCCCCTCGCAAGCAGCGCGACCTTCTACAAGTCAGAGAGCCAATTCCCTTACTTCCCTAGACACGCATCGCGACGCAGCCCACCTAGCGTCGCGACGCTGAAGAGGTTTAGGGAACCACCCCTAGCCCCTGAGTTCATGCGGGCCACGGTGCTCCAAGAACAATGTCGCGGCGCAAACCCAGAAATACTGGGTTTTTCCTATGTTTTTCCCCAAACTAAATCCACCAAAACTCATCCCAATGGACTCCCAAGGCCAAAACTAAGCCTCAAAGTCATTATAACCCAATTCAAACATCACAGAAACACTAAAAACATAACCAAAATTCCCTTAATACCAAAAATCCATCTTGAGCTTCTTAGCTCAAAAACACAAAGGACTTAAACCAAAAATTTACCAAAAGAAGGAAGAACTCTTACCTCAGCTGAATGCTTTCAACACTAGGTTTAATCTCCAGCAAATCCCCAACCCTAAAATCCTTCTAGCTCACCAAAATTCCAAGCCTTTCCTCTTAAAATTTCAAGAGTTCGCCAAGTGCCCAGTGCCCAAGAGAGAGAGAACAAACGAGAGAGAGAGAGAAAGAGAGAGAGAGAGAGAGAGAGAGAGAGAGAGAGAGAGAAATTGGGATTTGCTGAGTGTTTCCTTTTTGCTTTGTTATGATTTTCTAAGTGTTTCTAGGGAATTAAGGTAATCTAAGGCTAAGGAAAAGACTAAAATGCCCCTAGCCTCAACCTTAGTCCTTTATTGCCTCCAAGGGCAAAACTGTCATTTGCCATCATTTCTTCCTAAACCTCAAATAACACTATAAATTCCCAATTAACCCCACTAATCTTCCAAACACCAATATTTTTCCTCATTTATAACTCATATTCTAATACCCACGGTATTTCACCAATTTACTAAAATACCCCTAGGCTCACCCCGAGTCGGGTATTTATCCCCAATGTGACTTTTCCGCCAAATTGCTCGCTACGATCGTATCGGGCCACACATCTCAAATATATCCACATAATAATGTGTTCTCACTCGTAAAGCATACATAATACAAATATACCCACAACAGGTCAAAAATTACAAAAATGTCATTTTTAACAAAATCGGTCATATAAGCACATTTAATACACTTAAACATGCATCAATAGCCATATCGTATTCACATATATAATCAAAATGAACTCATACTAACACATAACATCCAATTATGCCCTCCTGACATAGTAATCAAGGCGCTAAGCCTTATTAGAAATTTTAGGACGTTACAGGTTGGCTGGTGTTCTCATCCTTTTAGGCCACGTCACTTTGTCTCCAAGTCCTTTTAACGTCACTACAACTTCAGCAAGTGATATTGAGAGGTTGATGGATTTGATCCAATGTCCATCATCCATCATCCATATATAATCAAAATGAACTCGTACTAATGCAATCAAAATGAACTCGTACTAACACATAACAAAGGATGATGGATTTGTTTGACTCAATCCATCATTGTTAGAGATAGGGGTGAATTCACCCAAAGGTTCTAATGGGGCCTTGGAAGCAGGATGGCTGGACCTCGGTTGCCTGAGACGACATGGCTTCCATTCGCACGAGCAGGTCAGCATTCTCAGTTTCGAGCCTCTTCATTTTTTTTTTGCGACCCTTACTCATTTGGGCAGTAAGGGCAGCCAGCTGGGTGGCCAGATCGGGTGTCTCAGTCACGTCTGACATAGCTCTCAAGTGAACTCATTGATTATTTTTCAATCATCTGATTGCTAGGGCCCCATGGTGGGCGACAAATTGTAGAGGTTGATTCCTACAATTGATGAAACGAGCACCAGCAACATGTCAAGAACAAAGAAGGAGGCGGTAGTTCAATTTGGAGTACCGGTGGGGTGTCAGCCAAAGGGACTCTGATGCTCAAGTTAGTCATATTTTTGTTAAAGATAACCGAAAAACTAAAATAATAACGTAAGGAATAGTGAATAAGTAAGTAGAATGATGATTAGGGTGACGACAGAGCTTGACAGTCCGATCAGGTCGGTCTGACTGGTTCGTGGTCAGGTGACGACAGAGCTCGACAGTCTGGTTAGGTCAATTTGACTGGTTCGTGGTCAGGAGATGGCAGAGCTCGACAGTTAGGTCAGGCCAGTCTGGCTGGTTCATGGTCAGGAGACAGTGGAGCTCAACAGTGAGGTCAGGTCATTTTGACTGGTTTGTGGTCAGGAGATGGTGGAGCTCAAAAATCTGGTCAGGTCAAACTGACTAGTTCGACTCACTTGACCGGATCGGCTCGAGGGAATCTTGCTAGTCAACAAGAGTATTCAGAGTAATGGTTATCAGATGGATTTCTACTTTCCCCTTAGCATCTTCCTTATAGTCTTTTTCCTTACCGTTGCTCCTCCGCCTTCCAGTTCCGCATGACTCGCTTCGAGTAGTTATCCTCCGAAATTCCTAGGAAGGGTTGTATGTGCCTTGATCATTTCAAGCTCCCTGGCTGACTGAGCATATCCAGATTCGAGTCCGGATATGGATTGGCCATTCAGGTGGTTCATTTAGTATATGTGATTCCGTTTGCATCGAGTTGGATCGTACTAACTAGTTTGGCTGGCTTATTGGGCATGGCAGGCTAGTTTGGCTGACTTGTTGGACATTTTATTATGTATACATATTTTGTCCACTACAAGTAGCACAAATAATAATACAAATGAGTGTCATAATATGATATTCTTAAGTTTGTGTCACATTTTTATGTTATATTTATTGCTAGAATAAATATCATTTTTGTCCCATGAACTTTTAACACTATTAGAATGTGTCCCCTAAAATATACGGTCTGTTAAAATTTCCCTCTAAACTATTGAAACTATCAGATCGTGCCCCCTGTTACGATTTGCATAAAATAATTAGCATTTTTACTCCCCCCCGAACTTTGACAACTACAAAATTGTGCCCCATTTAATTATAAAAATATAAAATCTATTTTTCTAATTAATTCTTACAAAATTTTTAAAAAATTAAATAAAAGAGTAAAAATTTTAAAATTCATTTTAAATACGTTTAAGTTTAAAAATATTTTTTAAAAGAAAAACTAAATTGTTACAAATAAAAAAGAAACATATTCCCTTCTTTTTTATTATTTTTTAATATATTTTTTAAATTACTTTCTATTCTTTCATTTTTTTCCAATGTTTTTAATTAATTAATTTTTATATATATTTCTTTTAAAATAAGTACATTTTAATTTGTAATATTTTATATATATTTAACTTTTAAAATGATTTTAGGGGGCAAAAATGAAAAAATATAAAATAATTACAAAAATTAATAAAAAAGAATAAAGAAGAAGAAGGGAATATGTTTTGTTTTAATTGTAACAATTTAATTTTTCTTTTAAAAAATATTTTTAAACTTAAATATATTTTAAAAGGAATTTTAAATAATTTAAGTCTTTTATTGAATTTTTTTAATAATTTTTCTTTAACTTTTTAAGAACTAATAGAAAAATATATTTTTAAACTTTTATAATTAATGGAGGCACAATTTAGTAGTTTTCAAAGTTCGGGGGGCAAAATGCTAATTATTTTATGCAAATCATAACTGGGGGCACGATCTGATAGTATCAATAATTCATGGGGAAATTTCAATCGACCGTATATTTTAGGGGGCACAATCTGGTATTGTCAAAAGTTCAAGCGGCAAAAATGCAATTTATTCTTATTGCTGTATCTCTTTTTCATTCGTAATTTATTTCTTAAGAAATGACTTTTAAATAAAATTTTTACTCAAAACTTGTCTCCGCACATATGTGTGTTAGGAAAGGAATGAATGTGAAGTTGGACACAATCCATTGAAATGAAAGCCCTATTTTTTTTTTCTTTTGCATTTCCCAAATGTACAAATTCATTATATCTCTCAAGTACTTTTTTTTTGTTATGTATATTAAATAATATCTTTTGAATTTGTTACACCCAAATTTTGAAATCGTTATAAATGAGCCTCGAAATGTAGGCTCGTAAAGTGTAAGCTCGAAAATGTTAAGTAATGGCTCAACAGTTGTGTAAATTAACATGTTTCTTGACTTGTTCCTATTGGCGACCGAGCACCAGTTAAGAAGGTTCGAGCTTAAGTATCAAGCTCGAAAGGATGGATCTTCACCAAGGAATATGAGTGCAATTCGAACCTTCATTACAAGCTTGAAGAGTTTGATCTCCGAAGGTTAAGCTCGATGAAATCGCTGGCTAATGATGAGGCTAACAAGAATGACGAGCTCGTGATGTTGGTCGATCTCGAAAGTGTGTAAACTGTATGTTCGAGGTTGGTAACTCAGTTTGAACGTGGTTGCTGTTAGGAAATCTCTATTTCTTGGGGATTTGTTATTATCTGATATTAAATCTCAAATATCGTGGGATATTATATGATTAATGTATTTAATTATTTGTATTTCAAATTTGAATTGTAACTTCTTGAAATAAAAGAAAGATATTTTGTTAACCGGTCTATAAATAGATTGGAGAATTTCATTTGTGAATACTCACAATTTGGTACAGAGAATACTCTGCTAAATTACTTTGTAAAAGCTTTAAGAGAATACCACTACTCAATAATATCGACTCGTCGACTATGCAGTTTTTAACTGCTGAATCTCGTAAAATCCCGATTATTCTTATTTATTTTCTTAATTCTGTATTTAGTGCTCTTCATATTTAAGTTGACGAATAACGGTGTAAACCGAATTGTAGTATAGAGTTGCTCCTGAAACAAAGTTCTTTCTAATATATCAAATTTGGATTTCAATTGTGTGCCTACATAATAAAATATGCTTTTGGTGATTGAGAAATTTTCTAGGAGAATAATTACTAAAAACTATGGAATTTGGCTGAATAAATATTCTGAGGCATAATTATGCATTTAAGCCATTTGTTTTTCTACTAATGTGATGATGCAATGATGGATTAGTAGAAACATGGCATTCAAAAATGTGTAAAAAAAAGTGGGAATATAATAAAATAAAATGTTTGAATTTTTTTCTTGGAGAAAAACATGTAATTTTTTTTCCATAAAAATAAAAAATTATGAAAAAAGAAAAAAAAGAAGCTTATTTATTAAATTTAAATTTTAAACTGAATATAAAAAATTGTGGAAAACAGTTTTAATGTGTTAAATATAATTTTTCAAAAAAAAGTATTAATATAAAAATATTTTAGAAATAATTTAAATGTGTTTAAACTAAAAAAGAAATAACAATAAATAAACTACCATTAAACATATTACAACTTAAATAAGTCACTAACCATGTCTTATTTTCTAAAACTTTTGTTTATATGAAGAAAAAGAACCATATATTTAAAAAGATTAAAAAAAACCATAAAAACAATAAAAAATTGCAAGTCCCATATAAATAAATAAATGACAAAAAATAGTCAATTGAGGTGTAAATTCCACATTATAAAAGCAAGTAATTATATTTTATCATAATTACATTATAATATATTCATTTTTTTTTTCAAGCTGTTTAGTCTTTTAACGGTATGACAATATACGTTTATACAAAATCCTCAATTTATTTATTAAATCCTCCAAATGGCCCATAAATAATGCTGATTTTACTAGACATTATTAATAAAGAAAGGGTTGTCAAAGGGAAATTTGACATTTTATGCTAAAATTAAACACATGATGTTTAACTATATTACCTAATTATATATTTTTTAACTATTTTTTTAATTCTTTTTCATCCCAAAAATACCTTTATTCTAAACAAAAAAAAAAGTCACCTTCATTTCTCTCTCTCTCGCTCTCTCTCTCTCAGACCAAAAAAAACCACCACGGCTTGTAGTCAGCCGGACCTCCACCCACCACAACCTCAGCTAGACCTCAGCCGGACCTCCCACACACTCAACCGATCTCCACATTCATTTTTCTCACCCAAAAGCAATGGGTAAGTGTTTTTTATGCAAAATATTGTTGGCTTTTGTTATATTTAGTGTAAGTTGTATGGATCTGCACATTGTTGGTTGTATTTTGTTCATTTTGTGTTCTGAAATGAAAGTAGACTATGCTCCGTTTTCTGCGTTTTTTTTTCTGGGTTTTTCGTTTTTTTGCGATTTTTGAACGATAAATTGCGATTTTGTGCGATTTCTACCAAAGTCAAAGGTTAGGGATGAAACTATGCGACATTCGAACGATGCTATTGCGATTTTGTGCGATGTTATATGTGTGGCAAAAACTAAGTATTTTTGGGTGATTTTTGGGCGATTTGTGGGCGACTTTATCTGTGTGCGATACTTGTGCGATATCATTGCGAAGTACATGTTCCCTCTGTAGCAGATACGCCCTGGAAAATGCTCGGACAATGGGAGAACGAGCTTTAGAGTCATCTGCATTTTTAAAAATAGGAATTATTATTAATCGCACAAATGTCGCAAAAGAACTCGCAAAACTACAATTGTGAATCGCACAAACATCGCAATGAATCGCAGAAAAAATGTATAAGGTTTTTAAATTAAAATCGCAAAAATTGCAAAGCAAACACAAACAACGTGAAGCAACCATACTTGTCATGATAAGTCGCACAGCATCGCTTAATATCTCAAATTTATAAGAAACCAAAGAAAAAGCAATGTCCCGATACCCAGATTCTTCCCCAAACACAAAATAGTATAAATCTAAACATTAATCACAGAATTCAGTTCTAAAACAACAAACTAACCTCAAATACACCAATTTGGTTCGAATTAAAAAGAGAAATTAAAAGAAAAATATAAAAAACAAACCTTGGTTCCCGTGGGTTCAAATGGCGGTGGCGGCAGTGATCGGAGACTGGTGCGGTTCTCGGAGGTCCGACCTTTCGTTCCTTGGTTCGCGTGGGTCACTGGGTTCGTCGCTGGGTTTGGTGTGTTCGTGTGGGTCGCTGGGTTCGGTGTGGCGTTGCGGGGTGGCTGGGTTCGACTGGGTGGCTAGGTTCGGCTCGGTGGCTGGGTTCGGTGCTGGTGAGAAGATAGAACAGAGAGATGGCGAGAAAGAGGAGAGAGAAGGGAGTTAGAGAAAATGAGGGGAAGTTGAAAAGTGAGGGATAATTTGGGGAAGAAATTGAAAAAGTATGATAACTATCATATGTTTATTTTTTGGGTTTAATTTTTACCTTGTTTAATTTTTAAGCATATAATATCAAATTTCCCTTGTCAAATTGGTATAATCTTGAGTGATTAAAATTTTCGATAGAAAAGAATCATTAACTGATTATCATGCCAATTGCAATATCAAAGTACAACAACATTAGCTAAAAGAGATATACAAAAATTTGAGAAGGAAAAAAATGATTCCACTACAAAGCTTAAAATAGTTATCTTCAGTTTCCCTTCTTGTGGGAGGCACGGCACAGGAAAGCATACATAACTTAACGTTTGGAGAATTGTGGGGCTTTACGAGCTTTCTTGAGACCAGCCTTCTTCCTCTCAACAACTCTGGAGTCCCTCGTCAAAAGCCCTTCCTTTCTCAGTGGCGTCCTGTGGTCCTCACTAACCTTTAGTAATGCACGGGCAATGCCTAGGGAGATTGCCTGAGCTTGACCAGAGAGGCCACCACCATGAGCTTTCACAAAAACATCATAACTACCTTCATATCCCAAAGTGACCAATGGAACTTTGACATACTGTAGCCACAATGGGTTACCTTGAAGGTATTCCTGCATAAATTAAAAGCCCCAGTCACAAAATATAACATGATCTTTCACAAATCTAATAGAAGTTACTGCCAAACAAGAGTAAGCAGAACCAAACCAGCTTTCGATTTTCCTAATTCTTTTGTCAAACCACAGTACTGCCCAGTAGTATTTTCAATCCCAGTACAGGCACCACTGAATGTTTTGGCTTAGCAGAGTTAACTCAAGCAATATCAGTTTTGACTGAGATCAAATGTTTCATTAACTAATTTTCAAACTTTAATCTTTGTTTCGAATCCACAAAAAGTCAGGAGCAAGTGTCCACAACTAAGAGGCAAGTAATAGGGAAAATATGTGTTAGCTAGCTTTACCATTTAATTTCGAATCCATACACAGTTGTATAAAATGTTCACATGTGTGCATATCTCCCACAAACCAGTGCAGTGATTACAGAAAAGTATAAGTTAGCTTTAGCATTTTCTAGAGGTTAGGAAAAGCTTTTCATTATTCTTCAAATTCAAGAAGACAATGAGACTGCAGCAACTATGAAATTAGATAAAGAAAAAATAGAAGCCTTTGAAAGGATAATGAACCTCTTCACATGAAAGCCGCCTACTTTAAGAAAATAAAGAGCAAAAGCTGGAAAGCATTAATGAACGAAACAATTTACAGTCCTCGACTTGATCATCATGGGCAAAGCCACAAAAGATGGTATATTCTCCAACATGAAAGCACCAAAAGATACAAGATACGCTATTGTACCTGTTTTGATAGCAAGAGCAAACTTGATGGACGATACAGTAACAGAAGATGAGAGCTCATCTCATTCATATTTTATTAAAGCAACACTACAATTCTAAAACATCAAAAATTCAAAAAAATGTATAAAGTTCAACATATAAATATATATATATATATATCCAGTATGTAATTTACACAATGAATTATCTGTTTCTACCTTAACTAGAATCAAATTTACTTAATTATAGTTAGTAAAATTGAAAAAAAAAATTACCATCTTGGAGTAATCCTAACTTCTCTTCCAGCAAAAAAAAACCACACAACTCTACACTACAGTAGACACACTATTACCTTGCACGATGCAAGAAAGTAATTCAAAAATGAGAAAATTAGTAAACCCTAACATTTTTATTCAAACCCGAAAACCATAAAAAGAATAGATAAGGAAAAAGAAGAGAAAAAAAATCAAACACAGAACAAAATTACGCAGTGATAGATGCATAAACGCACTAGTTACCAAATATGTTTATACGTAAGTGTATAAAGAGATAAAGGGAGGTGATAGACCTTGGCGTCGCGGTAATTGATGATTACTTTTCCAGTGCCTTCTTGGAGAACAACTCGAGCAATGGCGGATTTTCTTCGACCAGTACCGAAGATTGTTTGCGCTGCGAATCCACCTGGGAGCCTCGATTTCACGTACTTTGTAAGGTCGGCGGTCTCCACTCCTTCAGGCGACGCAACCGTCGCTGAAACAACGAGCGGAGAAACTTTGGCGACATGGGAGACTGAGATAAGCCTTGGTCGGCGAAAGGAAAGACAGTTTGATTTGTAAGAAACCTGAGAGGAAAAAGAGAGAGATGATAGGGAAGAGGTGAGGGATGCAACCGAGACCGCCATTATCTCCTTCAAGCCTTCTCTGTGTATCTCAGAGAGTTAGGATTTTGTAGAGACCTTTGGAGTGGAATGAATTTAGCGAGCTGCAGAAGTGGAACAAGATGGGGATAATGTGTATGAATTGACGGTATTGCCCCGACTCGGCGAACGATACTGATTAGGATTTAGGAAGGGAAATTAGAGGCTTTATGATTATTAGTAGACCTTATTGTAAAAATCTGCGTACATAATTTAAAGTCGAAAAATTATGCTCCCTGCACATTTTTGGACAAAATTACCCCTCTCATTTAAACAATCCCTCTCCCTCCACCATATCAATCTCTCTCTCTCTTACTCCATTGACGCCGAACCCTAACACCTTCATCCTTCCCCATCGTAGACGTCGTCGACCACCATGCCTCACCGTGATCCTTCTCTTGTAAAAAAGATCCCGGGGTTAGTTTTCTTGAGATTTAGCTTTTATTCTATATCTTTAGTGAAAATGTGATGAATCTCAATCATTCCAACGTTTAGAATAGGGATTTGAAAGAGGTTTGAGTGTCTAAGTTCAATTAAACTCCATTAATGAATGCTTTGATTTGAAGTTGTTGACCAGCGTTTTAGTCAACGATACTAAGTCAAATTGAACGACAATGAATAACTTAGTTGATAAATTGGAGATTAGTGGTGCAATTAGAGATTTAGTGGGAATTATAGGCAAATGACTAAAATGCCCTTGGGTATGGTTAAGGGGCATTTTGAGTGGGAAGGGTAAATGGGTCATTTGACCTTTTAATTAAAAAGGAAACCTTGTGCTTTGCTTCCTCATTACACGTTCTAGAGCCCTTCTCTTTTCTTCTTTTAGTGTTCTTCTTACAATACCAAGTATCACACAAGTACCTTAAGCTAGGAGCAAGGACCCATTAATTTCTGAGTTGGATAAGGGAAATCAAGAGTTTGGAAGTGGATCTAGCAGTTGGCCACTCCATCTCCTTCTTAGGAAATTTGAATTTTGAGAAGAGGTAAGTTCTTTCTTCATGTTCTTCATTTTGCACTTTAGTGTTTCTTGAAGGAATTTGGGTCTCTTTGAAGTTAATTTCGAAATTTAAGGTTCTAGATTATTTGGGGATGTGCATTGATGGTAGAACCTTAGTTATAAACTGATTGGAAGCTTGGATTTTCATTGAATCCATGAATTGGGATTTTCGGAATTTGGGAGTAAAAGTTTGAGTTTAAGACTCAAAGGTTCAATTTGATATTTTAATGTGCTTTGGTGTGTTTTAGGGTGTTTGGTTATGGTATATAAGTTATGTTGATGAATTGCGGTCAATTTTTGGTGTAAAACTGGCTGGAAATTATGTTTTGGATTGGGTTTGGAATTGAGAAATTGTAGGGGAAAACACAAGTTATGGGTTTGTCGCGGTGGGTAAGCGGCGCGGCGCGTATGCAGTTCCTCGAGAGTAGGGTTTGCTCTTTGACTCCAGTGACGCCGCGACCCTTAAGGAGGGCACCGCAGCGCTAATGCCTTTTTAGGGTACAATTTTTCAGGTTTTGGGAATTAGGCTCGGGGTTTGGGGGATCTGATTTGGGGACCCACTTAGGGGCTCGGAGGACAATTCCATTACCCTGTTGAATGGAATTAGAGGTCCCGAGAGCTAGGGTTTAGTTTTGGAACCCGTGATTTGAACTAGTCCCTAATAAGTGTAACATTTATGTTGTGACTAGGAATCCTGTAAGGCTCGAGAAAAGGATCGCACTCGAGGTCGCTTTGTCTTCAGCGCAGGACTCGCAGTAAGAGAAACTGGCATATGCACATTGAGTGGGTTGTTTGCTATGTATATTGGCATTGATTTATCTATGGATAATTGGTATGATCTATATTCTGCAATCGTGTGTAACATAGGCCAGACGGGAATCGTGCATAACGTGGGCCATGAAGACAGGGTCAAGTTGATGGTGCGGTCCCTACTCTGTTGGTATTAAATGATCAAATCAAAGGTACGCAGCGAAATATATGGACTCATTTTAATAAATATTAATATCAGCCAAGATCATATACATATATAAATATTAAACCACATACAAATAGATTAGGGATTACCTCTTGTAGCCTATCAAGCGTCCTTGAGTCTTTTTATATAAATCAACGATCTTCCTATCCAGTGTTCTGAGATCTCACACCCTGATCTTCCAGACCATTCCTCAAACACACAAGGGCATGTGTGAGCACGTATGATTCAAAATGTTGATTTATGTGACTTCCTAGATGTACTCAACACATGAGATCTAGAGAGTTTTGGCAGAGAGAAGGTTTAGAATAGTTTTCAAGTTTAGAGAAAACTATCGCTTTAGAGAGAGAGTCTAATTAACCATTATTCTTTGAATATCACGTATATTAGATTTATAAAGATATTTAATCTAATTAAATAATCTTTATTTAATTAAAATTAAAACTAATTAGATATTTTTATTTAATTATCTATTTAAATCATATTTAAAAAGAATAATTAAGTAACTAATTAAAGAAATTTATTTGAAATTCAAAATTCAAATCCCAGGGATAAAGTCCCTAATGCTAAGCACCACACACTATATTGTACGGTGTGTGTCACCCAGCCCTATTAGGGTTGCCCTAATTTTCTCATTTGTTTATTTAATCAACTTTTAAGACAATATATTTATTCCAACATAAATATAAGTTAATTTAAATTAAATAAATAAATATCTTATCTTATTTAATAAATATCATATTATAAATAAGATATTTATTATTTTCTCTCTTTATATTAATCCAAACACATATAGTTTTCAAAATAAAAACTATATAGTTAAATAATTAATTAATCACTACCCATGATTATCAAATAGTTATTTCCTTGCCCTGAAAAAATAATTCATTTGCAACTTAGTCATTTCTCTTAACAAATCTTTCTTTTGACATCCTTACCCTTGATAGTGTATGACAGATGTGATTTGGGGACCATAGACATATAATACAAAGCTCCAATAAACCAAATTATTAATTAAATTCTTTAATCTAATAATCTTATTTATCAATTCCATAATTACTCTACTATAAATATAGAATTGCACTTTAAGTATTTATAGAATTATATTTACAGAGTTTTCTCTAGTAGTCCATTGATATAATCAATATATGTAGTTTTGTCCTCCATTATTAGTTCATTAATTAGAGCTGGTCAAAATTACCGTTATACCCTTCTAATTACCTCTTGATCCTTAAGTATCATTAATTCACTAGGGAATAATTAATCTATAATCTAATTATAGATTTGAGCTCAATAACTATTCAGTTCAAGAATCAACCCTTAAGGGAACCAATATTCAATCTATTAGGAAAGCATGGAATCTAATATTGTAATTCATGTTCCCAGTCATCCATGATATTGAATCTCCAAAACAAAAATCATTAGCCTCATTTTTCTAAGAGACTTTAATGAGTGAATCAAAAGATTCAATAAACATAACACAAGAGTTAATGAATACTCATGATTTAGACTGATCTACAAATGATCATCTGTTATGACAAGAATTAAATCTTTACGTCAAACGGCAAGTTTATAAAGATAATTAATTCTCATCAATCCTATCATATATAAACTCTATTATATACAACACATTTACTAAGATGTCTATCTACATCAGTAATCTGAATCTAGATTACTTGCATCTCGTATGCTTAGCAAACTGTACTAGTAACCATTCATTAAAGATTCCTTACTTTAATATGTTACTGACTATTTTATTCATTATATATGATCTTAATTCACTCGTACTAATACAAGATAATATTCTCATGAATTAATAGGGAATTTTCTTGATATTATTGTATAATTAATTCAAACAATAATTATAACATTCAAATATAATAAAATTGTACTTTTATTTAAAACCAATAAAATATCTTTACATGCTTTTAGGGCATTAATCCTAACATACTCGCCCGACATGGACCGTAGGCTTGGTGCCCGAATGTGCACCTCGCTTGGTGTAACATGCCAGCCTTGATGGCATGTTACAAGCTAGGATGGCGCTCGGTCAGATGTGCACGCGAGGGTGCAGGTTGGTGAGCATGCTGATGCCTAGTTTGTACGGCAGTGGCATTTTCGTAAATATCTTCAATATTGCCCGGAAATGGACGGGACTTGGTAGGTTCCATATTGAAGGGTCAATGAACGCAATGGTATGATCAGATTTGGGAGATTCGAAGAATTGGCGAGCTGGAATCCAAATATGTCTCCTAAGCAAAAATCATATATGTTCCTAGTAGAAGACTAAAAGCTCAGAAGGCTCTTTGTAGGGGGAGCACCTGGTGTCAGCTCTCCACCACCCCCTGGCGCAGGTGCGTCAAGTGAGCTACTACTAGTTGGGAGGACTAGTAGGGCGGGCATATGAGGACCACGAGGGGACTCATATGTCTCTATGAGTAGGAGTACTCATGGACATTACCGGGCTGCCTCGGTAGTGCGTCGAAGTGTGCTGCCAGAGGTTTAAGGGCACAGTTCTCTTGGCTTGTCGGGATGCCGCTTGCATGGAACGTGGCCCAAACCTTCGAGAGATGTCGTGGCGCACCATGGCCATGAATCTCTACACGAGATGGCACGGGAAGTCATCGTGGGACTTGTTAGCATGCAAGCATTGGAGGGTGCACTATGCTTGAGCAGGACAGAGGTCCAGTGTGTGCTACTAGTCTGGCAGCCAGTCTCGAGGGCCTGCCAACATGCAAGATGGTATGGTGCCTTGAGGATTAAACCATGGACGTATTAAAGTCCTTGGTCTGTGACGTGAGCTAATCGGGTAGTATCGAATGGGGCATGATGAGAGGTGTTGGCACGTCAGCTTGGTGTTGGCTCTTGGCCACACATGCTACCTTGACTTGTGAATGTCTGGGTGAGCATCGGTGTTGGGATTTGCCTTGCCATAGTGAGAACCTATGGACAGTGTGAGTGTCTTGGCTAGATAGCCTTCATGTCTGATTGCACTCATAGATGCTTAAGAGCATGACTCAGCGAGAGTTGTTCAAGAGACGGAAGTGTGCAGAGGCACACGGTCGCGCGAAAAATGTGCCCATTGTTATTCGAATGGTTGGAAGGTTGATCTTGGCTCAAAGGAGCCAAGGTGCCGCACGGGCATTTCCGCTGTCAAAATGTCAGCCCGTGACACTCGGTAGGGTCGTTCAACAAAACTGTCTTACTGGGTCGTGTAAATGGTTCTTGTGTTTGAAATAAACATCCTTGTAAATTGTAAAACATGTTTATGGTTTATATGGCTGGAATGAATGCATTTATTATTTGTGAAGCATGTTGTTTATTGCTTATGATTAATTGGATATTCCTTATGCCATGTGGGGTTTTCTTGCTGGGCATTGGCTCATCGATGCTCTATGGTGTAGGTAAGGGCAAGCTAAAGGTAGACCAGCCATGAGTTGGAGGGCTTTGGAGCGGTGCATACATATTCGGCTGGCTCGCCCGCCATGGTCGAGTTATTTTGAGGGACTTATGTTATGAATTCGATTTTTCCGCTTAGGTCGGCTACTTTTGTAACTTTGGTTGTAAATGTTTTTCATTTAAAACTCGTTTTGGGATCCCATGTAATTATTTAAAGTTTCAATGAAAAGTTTATATCTTTGAAAAAAAATTATACCTAAACCTTTTATTAGCTGTAATTACACTTTTGAATCCAAATGACTCCCTTAACAAGTTAAGCACTACTTTAAACACACAGTGTAACAACTCTGGATTAGTAGGGCGTTACATACGTCCACTTGCACTTTTATTACTCAAAAAAGTCTCAGACTCAAGATCAAGAAGAACAATGTTCAACTGAATTTCCTAAGCCTAAGAGAATCGATAGGGATTTTGTATGTAAAGTGCACTTCAAAATTATAGAGTCTCTTAATGGGTTATGAGCCCTACAAAATTATCTAGGCCCTAAACGTGTAGTGTGGGATTGTTACAACTGATTACATATTCAAAATAATAGAAAAATACATTCAAATATCAATTAGATAAATATCTTGTGATATTTCATGATGTCTTGTGAAATTCGGATCATTATTTTTGAATGACTTGTCTATCGAGCAGGTCTCCCTTCGAGTAATTTCATAAGGTGACTAAGCCTTCGACCAACGTCCTTCCCTTTAAGCAACAAGCTTCGTGGACCCTCAATCCTCTGCAAGGCAGATAGATACCTTCACGTTGATGAAGTCTACTTGAGCATCTTACTCATCTCGACCAACTCTTGGGAGTTTTGATGTTGTTTACTGTCACGTGTCCTCTTCAAATGCCACGTCACCATGTCCAATTTGGAGTTAAACATTTGTCCCCCAAGTTTATCTTGGAGAGATCAGTACTGGATAAACTTATTGCATGCTTCAACCAGACTAGTGCCTTTTCAAATTCTAAAACACTAAAAATTGCAGTATCACTTTTATAGGAAATGATGATACTTTTTGAAAAAGCAACCAACGGTTGTGTGTTCTCAAAGAAATCTTACACCACGTTTTAGCCAGCAATGATGGTACTTTTTGGCAAAAGTAGGCAACAATTCATGTACCAAGGCAGCTGACGTCACATCATCCCAAAAAACTCATGATGAATTTCCTTTGATGATGTCAGTTGCTCACGTGCAAGCCATGAGGCTATAAATAGCTTTGCCTCTTCCTCTTCATTCTTTACCTTCTCCAAAATTTTCAAGCTTTCTTACTCTCAAGAACTCTCTTTCACTAAAGCTTTGTGTTTTCACTTTCTGGTTCTCAAACCCGATTCATACTCAGATTATTCTTCAAAATCAATACTACAGTAAGTTTCTGATCTCATACTCGTATTGGTTTTGCTTTGTAGTTTCCTTCTCTGCATTTATGATGATTTTGAACTTTTATACTTTTGTGTTCTTGGTGGTCTTGAGCAAACTGAAAGATTTTGATTTTTTTCTTGTAAAAATCGTTAATTTTCTAGGAAAATGGGTGATTGGGGAGTAAGAAAATGAACTCTAGGCTTTGGGTATGCTTGATCGTGTAAGTGAAAATTTTTGTGAAAAAAAAACTATTTAACTGCCTCTTGGATCCATCCTGAACCTTGCTCAAATATACCATTGCATTTATTTGAGTAGCAAGGTCATCGAGCTCGGCTGGTAGAGTCCGAGCAGCATAGAATTGTGAGCAGAATAGTCTCACAAATGCATCCCAAGAGTTAATGGTTTCAGGCTCCCGTTTGAAGAACCATTTTTGGGTGGACTCAACAAGAGTAGTAGGGAAGATACTGCAATGAACATCATCGCGCACTCCTTGAAGACCAGTTTGTATTTCAAAGTTATTCACATGAGACATTGGATCTTCCTTGCCAGTGTATATCTTCCAAGTTGGCATCTTAAACTTGGGAGGAATGGTGAGTGCATTGATTCGATCAAAGAAAGGAGAGCCTTTCCTTCTCTCTAAATCGACGTTAGATTATAATGCCCCAAATTTCCTAATAAGGTTTAGGACCTTGATTAGGAGGTCGGGAGGGCCATAATTGATTTATTATGTTATTAAATGATTATATGCATGTTTAGGTGTATTAAATATGCATGTGAGCCCATTTCTGAGTAATTGGGTGATTTTCATATTTTGGCCATTTCGGACATATTTCGCATAAATGTGATATGTGTGTGGTGCTTTATTATTGTTTGGTTATGCTAGGATTACTCAGCACAAAATGATCCTAAGAGGTAAGCTAGTGGGAAAGTCACAACGACATTTATTATTGACTCGGAGTGAGTCAAGGGGGCATTTAGAGCATTACCGGGTTATTGGGTAATGTGAATAAATCTTTGGTGATAAATTGGGAGTTAGTAAAATCTGGGGGAAATTCTGGAGGTTTTGACTATTTTTCCCCCGGGGAGTGTTTTCGGGACCCCGAGCGTTAGGATTTGGTTGAGGCTACTTAAGCTTGAAGTAACATTTTAAAAGAATAAAAGAATGTTCTGTACGTTCTCTCTCCCTCTAAGTTCCATTTTCGTCTCCCGATCGCATTTTCAAAGGTAACTTGAGTTCTAGGACTCAGAATCAAGCGAGAATTGAGACATAGCGATCCTAGGAAAGATTAGAAGCTTATTAGCTGGAGGATTTAGTTGGAAACAACTCAATCAGAGGTAATTCAAGTTTTAAGTTTTTAAAGTTTTTAAAGCTTGAATTGGACTTTGTGTTTTGATGAGTTTTCGTTAGTTTTGAAGCTTGGGTTTTATGGGTTTTCGATCATGGGGATGTTTGGGAACTTTGATTTTTGGATTTGGATGTGTTTAAGTATGTTTTTAGGAGGTTTTAAAAGGTTGAAAACGGAGATAAATGGTTGGACCGAAGTTGGGCCGTGTTGACGCGGTTCTTCGGCAACAGGTAATTAAGAGAAGAAGAGAAATGGATTAGTACTGAAGGTAGAACCGTCACAGATATGAAATCTTAGATAATGAACTAGATGACTCAAGACACGTTTTTTAAGTAGTTCAAAGGTTAAAATCCTTCTACTCCACTAGTCAATATTATTCATATATTCTGGGTATTTGGTTTACAAAGTATATGGCTCTTCAGAGACTATTTTTCCCAACCCCTATCAACTCCCAGGGTCCCCATATTTATAGGAGAAGGCACCTGGAAGTTGGTAGGGAGGTCATCCCGTGACCTTACCATTTGTCATATCAACTCTGTAACATTTATGATTAATTCCTAAACCTGACACATAAGTGTGGTCTAATCAGTATGTAAGGAGATAATGGGCCGCACGGCCCAACCCAGCCGTGGGTGTCTGAATGCGCACGTTCCTGCTGCATGTCCGAGAAGTCAGGGGGATATCGGACACGTGATGTCAGATATATGCACGTTTATCTTGCGTGTGTTGACTTTACAAAGGGTCAGAGATCCATGGCCAGCTCGTACCACGAGCTGCTTCCCTGAACTGGCCTTCAGCCTTCAGCCTTCAGGCCTTCTGATGCCTTCCTCCAGTCTTGGGGGCCCTTGGCGAGCCTTTGAGGATCTCCAGCCTTCAGGCCTTCTGATCCCTCGAGCTAAGAAGGTAAGATCTGGAAACAGGATCTCCACCCTGGGGGAGTCCTCGGACTAAACCATGATTAGTCCGAGGCTCGACCTGCTAATCAGCCCGTGGGAAAACCAGGGCGTACACCTGCCCCCCAAGCTCCTGCTCGTGGTATATGACATCATATATAGAAGACCATAGTAGGGGCTTGTAGACTTCCCCACAACCCTTTACATTCCATTCTTTGTGCAGGCGTCTGATACGTGGAACGTCGTGGGTGGTGACAGTACGTTTTACGAGAACCGCATTTAATGGCCTAGCCTATTGCCCAGCCGTCGTTTCATATTTCGAGTGGAAGGCCTCGGATCCCTCATTAGGGTCATCCAAGAGCCTTCTTCACGTGATCCTTCCCTTATATAAAAAGGGGGTGGCCATCCTACGCACGGGTCATCCCTTCATTCAAAAATTTCCCAAATCTCTTTCCTTCTTCCTTCTCTGACTTTCAGAAGAACGAAACCCTCGACTCTACTGCCACCATTTTCCTTGTTCAAGAAGCTTAGGCGCATGAGGGTTTCTCCAAAGCTTTGGAAGCTACTGCACCGACGAGGCTCCTACCAACGCAACACTCTCGTTTACCATCCAGCCATATACTGTAAGTTTTCTGACCCTGTTCATTTTGAAAACATGCCACTGTAGCTTAGGTAAAATTTTTTTACTGTAGCCGCATGCAAGGGTTTTCTGGGTTGTGTGGGTAGGAGGGTGACAGCCCCTTTTATGCTAGGGCACACTTGTTGTAGGAAATCGCCTTAGAGTATGGGTTTCAAGATGTTTCTTCAGGAACAATTTCTGGTTAGGATCTTTAGGAATTTTGGGTGCAAAACCGGGTAGCTTAGGGGATACGCTTCAAAAGAGGTTTTGCAACGTTCTGCCTGTTGAAACTTCCCCCCCAAGGAAAATTTTTACTCTGAACCCCCTGACACACGAATTCCGAGTAACCTGGGATCTGTTGGGAGCATATGCGCGTGTTCATTGAACCGCGTGGTTCCACTCTCCACGGGCTGGGCTTACCTCAGCTCGTGTAAATAATAATTGCTTCGTCCTTCTGCTTGGGTCGCCTTTTCTAAAGTGTTTTCTTTTGTTCGATAGGCGACCAGATGGCTCCAAAAAGGAATCTGCCTCAGAAGAACGTGGGAAGCTTGGTCTCCCAGAAGGAGAAAGGAAAGGCGGTGATGCCAAGCTCGCCGATCCCCCACTTCGGGCCGGCCGTGGAGAAGCAGGTCGAGGTGGCCCCCGACGCATTCTTTGAGGCGGAGAGAATCATCTCAAAGGTAACTGACCAGGCGAAGATCAACAAACTCTTCCTCACCCACAACATTCCACTGGGGAAAGCCTCCGTGATTGCCCGACATGCTGCAGAGGGCGAGCGGAGCTGCACGCCACTCGATGAATCGTTCGCGGCCTGGAGCGATGAACACTTCAAGGCAGGGGCCTTCCTTCCCCTGGATCAATACTTCGCTGATTTCCTGAATTATGTGGGGTTGGCCCCATTTCAGCTCCCCCCCAACTCCTACCGTCTGCTGGCGGGTTTGAGGTATTTATTCAAGAAGCAGGAGTGGGAGGTCCCCACTCCTGCGGATATTCTATATTTCTTCTGCCTCAAAGCCAGCCCGGACCAACGGGGGCGAGGTGACGGGTTCTACTACTTAACCCGTTTCCCTAATACGGCGGCGGTCATCGAGCTTCCAAGCCATCCAAATGACTTCAAGGACCAGTTCTTCATGTCAACTGGGTTCCAGAATTGCGAGCACCATTATTTTAACCGCCCTCGTAAGTGGTCCCTGACCTTAGCTCGCCTTTTAAGTGTTTTTTATTTTATTTTAGCTCCTCCCGTATTCCACCTTGACTCCAGCCAATCTTGCAGCCATCTACGCAAGGACCGAAAAGTCTGCGACCCTCGGGGGTCAGTATGACACATTGGCGGGCCTGCCCCCCAGCGAAAAGGACTACCGCGTGCTCGTGACAGACGAGACGATGGTGTTCTGCAAATTGATCTTCCCAAACCAAACTCTAAACCTGAAGAGGCCTCGGGGGCCGCCCCCAGCCCGCGACAACTGGCCTATCACAGTGGAGGAGGTCGCGGCAGAGGAAGACGAGGAGGACAAGGCGGCTGAAGTTCCGCTCGTGAGGAATAGAAAGAGGACCTTGGAGGTCGCTCAGGGGATGGACGAGGAGAGGATCCAAACCGGAGCAGTCACAGGTCCTTCCGGCCAAGGTAACCCTTATTTGTTTAAGAATGTAGATAGGGCCACTGCAGACCCCCGGCTGGTTAGGTTCAATCCTAGGCAGATCGTCCATCGTCATGGGAGGGACCCGGACCTGAATACACTCCTGCTCCATTGTGTTGACCGGCTCGTGCTGGATCACCAAGAGAGCCGGCCTAGGGGTACCGTAGTAGTAGATAACACCCTAGCTTTTAGGTCGATCCTTTTTTAGGAGTATGGGACCAACTTACGCACATGGCCATCACTTCAGAGGGGTGTCTATGCTCCGGGGTTTAGACAGTATGTAGAAGAGTCCAGCCCCGAGTCAGAACCGGACCTAGAACCCGCGACAGTTCGTGAGATAATTGTCCTAGGCTTTTCCAGCTCGGGGGGTAGGGCTCCCTTAATATTCGTATACTTTTTTGCTTTTAACCTCTGCATGATTGCTAACTTGTAATAACCATGTTTTTGTTTTTGGCAGAAGAGATGTCTCAGCCCCGGGGTAATCTGTGGGGTGTAGTCTTTGGCGGGAATCCCCCAGCAGGGCCAAGGTTGAAAAGGCTCCGAGAGTCCAAAAGCGCGGTCGGGGCCTCCACCAAATCCCCGGCTAAGGAGAAGGAAAAAACCCCGCCATCCCAGGTCGAGGGGGCAATCCTTCCTGCTGCCGGAGCAGGACACATGCCCCCGCCGCCCCAGCGATCTCCATCAGCCACCCAGGACGTGGTACTGGAGGTCGGGACTCCGGCTGTGGCAGCCCCGGACGTACGCATCCCGGTCGACCCCCAGGATCTGGGAAAGATCCCAGAAGCATTCCGGGGGACGGTGTATGAGTCGGCGAGCTATGCCGTCAGCCGCTTCTACAAGCTCAAAGAGAGGGATCTCTGGGCTATCGAAATAACGAGCCCGGTCCGAGTCATAGAGTCTTCGATGGACATGACCCTAACGGTAATCTGCCCCACTCTTTTAAAGCTTTAACACTTACACAATGCCTTGTTTTTCCACTTAGCCAACTTATCCTTCCTTTCTTGTAGGGCATTGCTGCCGTACATCGAGGTATCGCCAGGACCAAGGCTCAGCTCGAGGATATGGAGACTGAGCGCCAGGCCGCCCTTCAGGAAGCTCAGGCGGCGAAAGATGCGCTGGCGGCTTCGAAGGTCGAGCTAGAGAGGAGCCGCTCAAAGAACCGAGAACTTGAAACCTCGCTTGCCACTTCGCGAACAGATCTCGAGGCAGCGAAGACCGAGGCCCAGGCCGCCCTGGAGGCCGCCTTGGAAGCCGAGCGGGCCATCTCGGAGCAGTCCATGCAGGACCTGTTCTATCACTGCTGGGCCCATAACCCGGATGCTGACTTCTCTTTTATGCCGTCGGACCTCTGGGCTTTTTTGCTGCCGAAGCTCCAAGCCCGTCTAAACAAAGAGGTACCGCCCTCAGAGACTGGGGAAGCCTCTGGCGCGGCGGAGCAGGGCAAGACCGCAACCTCCAAAGGACTAGCTGATGGGACTTAGGGCACTTCTCCTTATGCATTTTTAATTATTTTTATTTTGTCTTTGTAACCTTTTCATGAGGTGTTTTTACCTCGAGACGATTTACTTGACAATCTTAACTTATATATATATTTTTTATATAAGCTTAGTTCATGCTAACCGTTATTTATATCCCGAGCTCTTTAAGAAAGAGCCACGACCAATAAACTTAAGTTAACTTCCAAGTTTTATGACCCGGTTAAAACCAGGAACTTATTTTGAAAACTTAGTTCGTGTTAACTTTTATCCATATCCCGAGCTCTTTAAGAAGAACCACGATCAATAAATTTAAGTTAACTTCTAAGTTTTATGACCCGGTTAAAACCAGGAACTTATTTTGAAAACTTAGTTCGTGTTAACTTTTATCCATATCCCGAGCTCTTTAAGAAGAACCACGATCAATAAATTTAAGTTAACTTCTAAGTTTTATGACCTGGTTAAAACCAGGAACTTATTTTGAAAACTTAGTTCGTGTTAACTTTTATCCATATCCCTAGCTCTTTAAGAAGAACCATGATCAATAAATTTAAGTTAACTTCTAAGTTTTATGACCCGGTTAAAACCAGGAACTTATTTTGAAAACTTAGTTCGTGTTAACTTTTATCCATATCCCGAGCTCTTTAAGAAGAACCACGATCAATAAATTTAAGTTAACTTCTAAGTTTTATGACCCGGTTAAAACCAGGAACTTATTTTGAAAACTTAGTTCGTGTTAACTTTTATCCATATCCCGAGCTCTTTAAGAAGAACCACGATCAATAAATTTAAATCAACTTCTAAGTTTTATGACCCGGTTAAAACCAGAATAGGACTTAGTTCGCGTTAACCCTTATCCATAGATAAGAGTCAACATCTAAGTCGTTAAGGAGACCTGGTTATATCCAGGTACCATATGCCCCCCAAGTAACTGGGAAAGGGTCTTTCGTGGTTACTTTAAAATCACACTTGCAAATAAAAAGAAACATTTGATTCTTATTTATACATAGAAAGTGGCCTTCCAGGCCTAACAAGTGGATCATTGATAGTATTTCTTTAAGTGGATGGCATTCCAAGTTCGCGGGATCGCCCCTCCATCAAGTCGAGCTAACTTATAAGTTCCATCCTTGATGACTTCGATGACCTGGTATGGTCCTTCCTAGTTTGGTCCCAAAACCCCATCTTTGGGATCTTTTCCGGCCAGGAAAACTCTCCTTAGGACCAAATCGCCAACGCTAAAGGCACGTTTTTTGACCTTAGTGTTGAAGTAACGAGTGATCTTTTGCTGATAATGGGCGAGTTGGAGTTGCGAATCCTCCCGCCTTTCATCAACTAGGTCTAGGGAATGGCATAGGAGTTCGTGGTTCCGATCTTGGTCTTAGGACTGGACTCTATGCGACAGAACTTTAACCTCCACGGGGAGGACTGCTTCACTCCCAAAGGTTAGGGAGAAAGGAGTGTGACCCGTGGGAGTCCGATACGAGGTCCGGTATGCCCACAGGACCTGGGGGAGCTGGTCTGGCCAGACCCCCTTTGCCTCATCTAGCCTCTTCTTGAGGCTTGCCTTTAGAGTTTTGTTCACAGCCTCGACCTGGCTGTTCGCCTGGGGATAGGCCACGGACGAGAAGCTTTTCACAATTCCGTGCCTTTCACAAAATTCGGTGAACAGATCGCTGTCAAATTGGGTGCCGTTGTCGGAGACGATCTTCTTAGGTAGGCTAAATCGACAGATGATACTTTTCACCACAAAGTTGAGTACTTTCTTCGATGTTATTGTCGCCAATGGCTTTGCTTCGGCCCACTTGGTGAAGTATTCAATGGCTACCACGGCGTAACGGACCCCGCCCTTTCCGGTGGGCAGGGCGCCCACTAGATCCATTCCCCAAACGGCAAATGGCCAAGGAGCCGAGATCATTTTTAGCTCGACCGGAGGAGCTCGGGCAACCACAGCGAATCGCTGACACTTGTCGCACCTTTTCACATACGAGATCGAGTCTTTGGACAGAGTCGGCCAATAATAACCTTGCCTGAGAACCTTTAAGGCCAGGCTTTGCCCCCCAGTGTGGTCTCCGCAGAATCCTTCGTGAACTTCCTGCAGGATGGCCTTCGCTTCACTTGGAAGAACGCACCGGAGGAGAGGTAGGGAGTGCCCACGTCGGTACAACACTCCTTCGACTAGAGTATATCTAGGAGCTTGATAATGGACTCGCTGTGCGTCGTTACGTTCTTCGGGTAACCTGCCCTCGACGAGATACTCAAGAATGGGAGTCATCCAGGTCGGCCTAATATCAATCATCTCGATCTCTGCCCGATCTCCTTCTATACTTGGTTTTTCCAATAATTCTATTGGCACCAACCCCAGGGTTTCTGTCTCTCCCGAGGTGGCGAGTTTGGCGAGAGCATCTGCGTTGGCGTTCTGCTCCCGAGGTATCTGTTCGATCGACCCTCGCCCAAATGTGGACAGCTCGGCTTTTACTTTTGCCAAATAGGCAGCCATCTTGGGTCCCCGCGCCTGATACTCTCCCAGAACCTGGTTCACCACGAGCTGGGAGTCACTGAAGCACTGGATGGAGCTCTCCTTTAGCTCACTAGCTACTCTCAGCCCAGCCAACAAAGCCTCGTACTCTGCCTCGTTGTTAGACGCCTTGAACCCGAACCTTAGCGTCGAGTGGAATCTATGTCCCTCGGGGGATATCAGGATGATTCCGGCCCCGGAGCTGTTCTCGTTAGATGAACCATCAATGAAGATCTTCCACGACGAATGTGGGGAGGCGACCTGAGGCAAGCCTTCTGATGGATTCTCCTGGAATCCCGTGCACTCCGCCACGAAGTCGGCCAAGGCCTGACTTTTTATGGCAGTTCGTGGAGTATAGAAAATCTCGAACTGACTGAGTTCGACCGCCCATTTTAACAAACGTCCCGATGCTTCAGGCTTTTGCAAAACCTGCCTTAAAGGCTGATCGGTCATGACGTGTACAGAGTGGGACTGGAAGTACGACCTGAGCTTTCGCGAGGCCGTGATTAGGCAGAACGCCAGTTTTTCCATCATGGGGAATCTTGATTCTGCTCCGAGGAGTCTCTTGCTGATGTAGTAGACTGGCTTTTGAACTTGGTCCTCTTCTCGTACTAGCACGGCACTAGCTGCATCCTCAGTGACGGCCATGTAGAGGAAAAGAGGTTCCCCAGCCTTGGGCTTGGATAGCACAGGCGGTTCAGCCAGATGCGCCTTCAGGTCGAGGAATGTGCTTTCACATTCTACTGTCCACTCAAACTTCTTGTTTCCCCGGAGCAGGTTGTAGAAGGGCAAACACTTGTCGGTTGATTTGGAAATGAACCGGTTGAGCGCTGCCACCCTTCCTGTGAGGCCTTGGACATCCTTTCGCGACCTAGGGGAAGGAAGCTCGAGCAGTGACCTGATCTTGTCGGGGTTTGCCTCGATTCCTCGGGTATTGACTATGAAACCCAGGAATTTCCCCGATGCGACACCGAAAGTGCACTTCTGAGGATTGAGCCTCATGCCATACTCTCGCAGTATGTTAAAACACTCTTCCAGGTCAGAAACGTGGTTGTCACCAGTCTTTGACTTGACCAACATGTCATCGACGTATACTTCCATGTTTTTTCCGATCTGGTCCTTGAACATTCTGTTTACAAGCCTTTGGTAGGTAGCTCCGGCATTTTTCAGGCCAAATGGCATGACCTTATAGCAATAGACATTAGTCGGGGTCATGAAGCTGGTATGTTCCTGGTCTGCCGGATTCATCACGATCTGATTGTTGCCTGAGTACGCGTCCATGAAGGACATGAGCTCGTGCCCCGCCGTGGCATCCACCAGCTGATCGATCCTTGGCAATGGAAAGCAATCCTTGGGGCAGGCTTTATTCAGGTCGGAGAAGTCAATACAGGTCCGCCACTTCTCGTTGGGCTTTGGAACCAGCACGGGATTAGCGACCCAAATTGGAAATTTGGCTTCGCGGATAAAGCCACACTTTTTGAGCCGGGTCACTTCTTCTTCAAGGGCTTCGGCTCGGGTCGTTCCTAAACGCCTCTGCTTTTGGGATTTGGCAGGAACACTTTTATCCAGGTGGAGTGTGTGCATGATGACACTCGGGCTGATCCCTATCATGTCCTCGTGCGACCATGCGAACACGTCCAGGTTTTTCTGCAGAAACGTGGTCAGCTCCGCTTTTCTTTGTTCACAGAGGTTCTTCCCAAGCTTAACCGTTCGTGATGGGTTTTGTTTATCAATGTTCACCTCCTCGAGCTCTTCAATAGCCTGGAGCTCGGATCTGTCCTCGCCTACACGGGGGTCAATGTCCTCACTTAAGGCGAGCTTTTCCTCTTCGAAAATCTGAGGTTTTTCAATCTCGGGAGCCGCCTTGGGTCCCTGAGATTCCTCTTCGCCCTGAATGGCCATTGTCAGCTGCCCGGGTTTAGATTTTCCCTTCGTGGAAATGCTGTAGCATTCCCTGGCAGCGAGCTGGTCACCCTTGATAGTACAGAATCCTGCTGAAGTAGGGAACTTCATGGCGAGGTGTCGGATGGAAGTGATAGCCTCGAAAGCTATGAGCGTAGGTCGGCCCAAAATGGCATTGTAGGCAGCGGAGCAGTCAATGACCACGAACTTGAGTAGTTTGGATACTGTCCGAGATTCTTCTCCTAGGGTGATCACCAGCTCGATCGTCCCTATTGCTGCTGATCCTTCTCCCGAAAAGCCATATAGCATCATCGAGGTTGCCTTTAGCTCGGCGACAGTCAGACCCATCTTTTCTAAGGTGGATCGGAATAGGAGGCTCACCGAGCTCCCATTGTCCACCAACACTCTCCTTACTTTCCGGTTGGCGAGCTGGACTGCTACGACCAAGGGATCGTTATGAGGGAATTGGACATGGCCTACGTCTTCCTCCATGAAAGTTATCGGTTGTTTCTCTAATCGTTGCTGTTTTGACTGACGTTGCTCCGGGACGAACTCCGCTCCATTGTGAGCCTTTAATTCATTCACATATCTCTTCTGGGCGCCTCTACTCGTGCCAGCCATATGCGGTCCTCCAGAGATGGTGGATATCTCTCCCTCGACCGCGAGGTGAAGGACGTCCTGATCTATCCGAGGCCCGGGCTGGCTGGCTGGGACCTCTGAAACGGGTCGACTCGCTGGGACCCTGTTTCGCGAGTATTGCGCCAATGGGCCTGCTCGGATGAGAGTTTCGATCTCATCTTTGAGATGCCTGCAGTCGTCGGTATTGTGGCCGACGTCGTTATGGAAACGGCAGAATTTTGAAGTATCTCTCTTTCCCTTGTGGTGCTTTAATGGCTCCGGCCTTTTCCAAGGGACCCGAGCAGCGTTGGCCAGGAAAATATTTTCCCTGGACTGGGTGAGCTCGGTATATGTTGTGAACACGGGCTTGAATTTATCCACAGACTTATTCTTCTTTTGGCCGTGATGGCTGTTTTCACCATTCCCCTTTCTTTTGCCACCACCGGGCTGGTTGTTCTACGCGACGTCGGGAATCGCCACTACGATCTCTGTCTCCGTTCCAGCGGCCTTCTCGGGAATTTGGCTGGTCCCCTCGGCGGAAGCTTCAGCTTCTTCTAAGTTTATCCACTCTTGGGCTCTGTTAAGGAATTCGCTAACCGAGCTGACTCCCCTCCTTTGAATATCTTTCCACAGGTCTCCACCGACCAGGATTCCGGTCCTCATGGCCATGAGCTTGGAGCTATCGTCAGCGTCTCTGGCTCGAGCAGCGACATTCGCGAATCTGCTCAAGTAGGCTTTCAGCGTCTCACCGGGCTGCTGTCTCACGTTAGCTAGGGAGTCGACCTGGACTCGGGCGGCCTGGGAGGCGCGGAATGCCCTTTTGAAGTCAGCCGAAAAGGTCTTCCAGAAGCTGATTGACTGTCTTTTACTCTGCTTGAACCACTGTCTGGCAGGTCCAGTCAGTGTGGAAGGAAAGATCAAGCAACGCAGCTCTGGGCCAATGTTATGGGCCATCATTAGAGTGTTGAACATCCCTAAATGGTCCGACGGGTCTCCGTCCCCGTTGAACTTTGACAAGTGAGGCATACGGAAGCCAGACGGGTATGCTGTCGCTGCTATGTTGGGGGCGAAGAGCTCCATTTCGTCACCCGAATCATATTCGTCTTTTTCTTTTTCTGATAGGAGCTTTCTCATCAGCTCCTCCATCTGAGTTAGGCGCTCGAGGGTTTTGTCCTGAGATCCTGGGTTATTCCAGGGTTGTTCAACAGCTCCGGACTCGTTGTACATATTAGGTGGGTTGTTGCCCCCCTATCTTGAGATAGGTTATTTGGGACATTCCCTCCATTACGTACTTCGGATCGGATTCCCACTGAACGGGCCTGGCTACCATCTCCGGTTCGATCGTCTCTGTGAGAGTTGAGGCGATCTCGGAGGTCGCCTCCCTGTGTAGTCTGGTGACTTTGTGCCGAACTTAGTCGCTGACACAGGTCTCCTCCCGAGAGATCACTCTGGCGACTACTGGTCTAGTGGCTCCTGCTGGATAGGCTTGGAGTGCGTCTTTGGCGGTTACGATCTGATCCTTCCCCTGGCACCCTGCTGCGCCAGGAAGGCCCAGCCGACGGCGGGTCTCTCCTACTACTCCCGTAGGCCGGGATGTCTCGAACGGGTTGAGGAGATGGGTATCTGATTGGAGAAGGAGGATGCCTGACTGGGGAGGCGATCCTAGTTCCGTCCGGACGGATCAAATTCGGTGGGGGCCTTTCGGCCCTGCCAGCCCGCTGGTCCCGCGCTGGGAGAGCTGGACGAGGCGCAGGACGGTCTTCGGGGACGGGCTGACGTCTCTGGCCCTCCCCGGATCTTCTTCGGGAATTTCCTCGATCTCTCCTGGGCGCCCTCGAGGAAGGTTGAGAGCTAGGGGTTGACATCCTAACCGGACGGTTGTATTGCTGTTGTTCGGTTCTAGGCATTTCCCTGAAGTTTGCCTCTTGGTGGTGTGATGAAGGGGTAGAGTTGGCTGTAGGAAGTCTATCCGAACGGCTATGTCTGGACCGATTACTCCGGCGAGACTTAGGAGCCTCACCTTGCCTCTCTCCAACATTAACGTTGGTTGTGAGAGGGGGTAGTCGGTCCAGAATATCCTGGATTTGCTGACCAGCTGCTGCTAACTGGCTCCTCAGCTGAGCATTCTCCATCTCCACCGCAGTATAATAACACGGATTCGGATTAGGTGGCCGGGGCGCTGAACTACCAGTGTCGTCTTGGCCCGCCAGCTGCTTTCCTGGCCTCTGCTGGAGTTCAGGAATTTGCTCATCAAGGATGGCAACATGGTGGGCCTCCTGCCCATCATGCTGTTCTGTTTCGTTGCCATGTCTGGATCGAGTGGTCACCATAGTTGGATGTTTGTGGTAGTACTAATCGAACTTGCTCTCAATGAAAGCACCAAACTGTTGACGCGGTTCTTCGGCAACAGGTAATTAAGAGAAGAAGGGAAAGGGATTAGTACTGAAGGTAGAACCGTCACAGATATGAAATCTTAGAGAATGAACTAGGTGACTCAAGACACATTTTTTAAGTGGTTCAAAGGTTAAAATCCTTATACTCCACTAGTCAATATTATTCATATATTCTGGGTATTTGGTTTACAAAGTATATGGTTCTTCAGAGACTATTTTTCCCAACCCCTATCAACTCCCAGGGTCCCCATATTTATAGGAGAAGGCACCTGGAAGTTGGTAGGGAGGTCATCCCATGACCTTACCATTTGTCATATCAATTCTGTAACATTTATGATTAATTCCTAAACCTGACACATAAGTGTGGTCTAATCAGTATGTAAGGAGATAATGGGCCGCACGGCCCAACCCAGCCGTGGATGTCTAAATGCGCACGTTCCTGCTGCGTGTCCGAGAAGTCAGGGGGATATCGGACACGTGTTGTCAGATATATGCACGTTTATCTTGCGTGTGTTGACTTTACAAAGGGTCAGAGATCCATGGCCAGCTCGTACCACGAGCTGCTTCCCTGAACCGGCCTTCAGCCTTCAGGCCTTCTGATGCCTTCCTCCAGTCTTGGGGGCCCTTGGCGAGCCTTTGAGGATCTCCAGCCTTCAGGCCTTCTAATCCCTCGAGCTAAGAAGGTACGATCTGGAAACAGGATCTCCGCCCTGGGGGAGTCCTCGGACTAAACCATGATTAGTCCGAGGCTCGACCTGCTAATCAGCCCGTGGGAAAACCAGGGCGTACAGGCCGCGACCTTATTCTTGGGTGCCGCGGCCCTAGCTAGAAGAAGCAGGTGTAGGGTTTTTGCCTTGCTGGGCGTCGTGGCCCTTGCTCCTGGAGTGGCTGGGGGCCGTGGCTCAAGGTTCTAGGGCTGCAGCCCTTGGTTAGTTTTGAGCCCGTTTGAGCGTTTTGACCTCAGGAACATGGTTTTAGGCCTCGAGATCATTCCTACTACCCGGATTAGTGGGGTTTGATGTCTTGGAGGCTAGGTCTTGGTTCTGGGATTGGTTTTGAACTTGAACTCATTGGATCACCATTTGTGGTTGTGACTAGGTTATCACTAGAGGCTTGGAATTGGGATCGTGCTTGTGGCTTATTTATTGGTAACTTGTGCTTGGACCAAAGGTAAGAAAACTGCACCCCATATGTGACATGCATGGTTATTCTTGATGCATGTTGGATGTTTAAATGTGAACATTGATAGCCTATTGAATGCTTAGAAATCTTGCTCATTTGGATATGGTTATTATTGAGGCAAGCTGGATGATTAAATGCGATGCATGTGATGCACGAGAAACATGTGATTAGGGCATGCCATGAATATTTACTATGAGACTGATCAGAGCTTGAGTCTTTATGTTTGTGCATGATCATAATTGTGTTAGCAACTGTTAAGTAAGCATGTTGAATGCCCTACGTTTGAATATCCGTCATATGACATATGCTTGGTAGCATTGCTTACTTGTGCATGGCACTGACTAATTAGTCAGATTTGGCAAAGGTGCCAGTATCAACTGTGAAGCTGGGACTTATAAGTCAAGTTCGGCAGTGGTACTGGGCACTGGTCACACAGGGCTGACTCATAAGTCAGAATGGCCTTAGCGTGTTCCACGCAAGCCAACAAAGATTAGATCTAATCGACATCTGCATTAAATGACTCAGAAGAGCGTTAATGTCAAATCGACCTCAAGTTTGATGAAAACTAAAAGCGCTTGTGTGACTAACCCATCAGTCACTCATCTGTTTAAGCTAGTGACTTACTCAGCAGTCCCTCATGTGTTTAAGCTAGTGACTTACCCAGCAGTCACTCATCTGTTTAAGCTAGTGACTACCCATCAGTCACTCATTTGTTTAAGCTAGTGACTACCCATCAGTCACTCATCTTATTAGAGCCATTGCAGGAAAGCCCAGGTAACGGTTTCGTTACACGACTATGGGCACCGAGCCCCATAGTGACTTGCTTGTCAGTCACTCAGTATGGTTAACAGAACCTCCAAGCGATATTCACTCATCTGTTCAGAGCTATAAGCTCTGTATGATCATTCTGATCATCATTTGCATGGCTTTGGGTGCTGAGCTCCGTAGTGACTTGCTTGTCAGTCACTCAGTATGGTTTACCAGAACATCTAGTGTTAAATCACTCATCTGATTAGGATTGACTTGATAGTCATCTAGTCAGGAGGGCAGGATTTCTTATCCTCGATTCCCCAGCATTGTTTGAATTTATTTGCATGCTTGAATAAAGCTATGTTTGCTAGGCATGCCAGATATGATTGTTCATGAGCATATTGAGTTTTCTTGCTGGGCTTCGACTCACGGGTGCTATGTGGTGCAGGTAAAGGCAAAAGAAAGTTGGACCATCCTTGAGTTTAAGAGCTTAGGTGACGACGTGTACATATGCAGCTGCTCAACCACCACGGCCGAGGTTTGAAGAAGAAGAACTAGGGTTAAACCTTGTTTTTCCGCTTAGATCGACTGGTTGTAAATATTTTGTTGTAATAAGCCTTTAAATTATATTTTTGGGATCCCAATGTATACAGTAAACGTTCTAGTGAAACGTTATATCTTAACAAAAAAATTTAATCTCTAAACTGCTAATTGTAATGCCCTGGTTACCCCAGAACCGTTACGGTGAACCAGAAATTTGACCCGCTACCCGAGTCCTTTGGTCAAAAACGTGTTCTAAGTGTTATTAATAGGCTAAGGTGGAAAATCAATAAAAAGGAAAGGATATGTTTTATTTAATACATAAAACTATTCATGGGACCACAAGAATATTTACAACTCAAAAAGGTCATTACTGTTTCAAAATTACAAACCCGCCGACCTAAGCGGCAACAATAGGGTAAACCCCCTAGTTCCTTTGAGAACTCCTTGGCCGTGGTGGTCAAGTGGCCGCATATGTACACATCACAACCTAAGCTCTCCACTCAAGGCTGGGTGAGCTTTTCTTTCCCTTTACCTGCACCACATAGCACCCATGAGCCAAAGCCCAGCAAGAAAACACAGTATTGGATATACACATTATCAAATGATTATCATTATAATCACACAGAGCTTATAGCTCTTAAACAGATGAGTGAATATCACTTGAGGTTCTAGAAAACTATACTGGGTGACTGACAAGCAAGTCACTAATTTAAACAGAAGAGTGGTTGCTAGGTAAGCCACTAGCCTTAAACAGACGAGAGACTGATAGGTAAGTCTCTAACTTAACAAATGAGTGACTGATAGATAAGTCAAACAAGCGCTTATAATATTCATCGAACTTGAGGTCGGTCCGGCATTAATGCTCTTTGAGTCATCCAATGCAAATATCGATTAGATATAATCTTTATTGGCTTGCGTTGAACACGGTAAAGCCGTCCTGACTAATGAGTCAGCTCTATGTGACCAGTGCCCAGTACCACTGCCGAACCTGACTAATGAGTCACAGCTTCACAGCTGATACTGACACCTATGCCAATTCTGACTAATGAGTCAATGCCATGCATAAGTGAGCAAGATTTGATAAGCATTCAATCATCAATCCATGTCCACATTTACACAATCAACATGCCTCAAGAATAATCATGCATGTCACATATGGGATGCAGTTTTTCTTACCTCTGGTTTGAGTGAGAAATAATAATAAGAACAACTCCTGAGAACGATCGACCTTTGATTCCTTAGCGGTTACCTAATCACAACCAATTATAACCTCCATTAATGAAAATCAACATGGATAGGGTCTTAACCTAAGCACCACTCTCGGGACCTCGAAACATGCCCACACGGTGAGTAGATTCGATCCCGAGCCTTAAGGATTGAAACCCCAAGTCAAAAACCATTAAAAACACTCAAAACGGGACTTTGAAGGAACATAGTAGCGCTACAGCGCTGACCACTAGTGCCCCAGCGCTATTCTCAGAACCCCCAACACGCCCAAATGCCCCCTGAGTAGCGTTGTAGCACCCTAAGGTGGGCGCTATAGCGCTACCTCCAGACCAGGAGCCCCCTGAAACCTCCTTCTTCATCTCCTTCGATTCTAACCTGATTCCAATGCTTTCAAATCCCATTTTTGATGCCAAATGAACCCAAAGACCATCCTAACATACCCCAAACATCACAACCATAAGAACCCTAGCCAAAACTCCCAACAAAACCAAGTATTCAACCTAGAAATCTCAGCTGCAAAACAGAACTAAAATAGGGCAAACCAGGAATTTCAATGGTTAGAAACTTACCCAGAGCTCAACTTATGATGCTCTTCAATGGAGGAACACACTCCCAAACTCCCAAGGCTTACTTCCCAAGCTTGAATCCTCAAGAATGGTTCAAAAATCCCAAAGAAAAATGAAGGAAAGGATGGTACGGGAGAAGCTTCAAGTAGACTCTGTTTTTCTCTCTTCTTTCACAACCAAAAATGGTTATATCTATCCTAGGGGTGAAATGACCATTATACCCCTAGGTCAATTTAAGGTTTTCCAAAGGCTCCCAAGGGCAAAATTGGTATTTTCCACCTATCTCGTTAATCATAATTAACGCTCAACAATTCCCGCTGTTCTCGATAATCTCAAACACCAATAATTCATATCCCGTTACCCTTTAATTCTCGGTAATGCTCTAATCATTAAAATCACCCCAAGACTCATCCCGAGCCCCGAACTTAAACCTGTTATGACTAGACCGCTAATCAATAATCCATGATCGTCTCATGTCGAATAGCTTGAAAAAACTCACATTATAATGTGGTCTAAACAATATATCACCGACATGCATACAAATATACAATTATGCCCTCAACGAGCCAAATTACCATCACACCCCTGTAATTAAAATGTGGACTCACATGCATACATTTAACATCATATTATAATATAATTCACATATACATGCATATATTCATTTAATGGCATAATTAAGCAAGTATGGCCCTCCCGGCCTACTATTCCCGCCATTAAACCACATCAGAGAATTCGGGGCATTACACTAATCATACTTAGTTACACGATTTTGGCCAAATGACTCGATTAGCGAGTTTAGAACCATTAACAAGGCACACCGTAACGGTCCCTCGAGTTTAGGGCATTACATAGATAGTTTTGGGGTTGTTAACTCCCGAACCATCTTAGTAAGGGCATCAAGTTATGCTTGAATTGTCGGAGCAATCAGCGAAGCGACTAGGAGTGTTGCAGCTTCATTTCGTGGTCCTGGAGGGATTACCAGTGATGGTCAAAGACATCTCGCAAGTCACATCCCCGATTTCCAAGTTTGTCAAAGACACTGCCTCCTCTAGGTTGCCCCCCAACATTTTGACTATCTGCTCGAGGAGCACCAGGAGGCGGTCTAGCTGGACAATTTGCTAGCTCGTGCTACCTTGGTGGGCCAAATGGTCCTTTAGGTTGCATGTTATCCCTAGCAGTGATGTTTTGAGGCCCAGGTAGCCTTGGCAGAACAAATTGTCCTCTTGTATGCCCATCATTATGACGATCGTCCTAGTATTGATTGTCGTGGGGTTGATAGTATCAACTATCCCCTTCATCATCATCATAACCATCCTAGTAGGATGTTTGATAGCTGCAACTTGCTTCTTGGTCATTTCTCTACCTATTTCTTCTTGGAGGGTGACCATGATTGCACCCAGCTGAATGATTACGTCTAGGTTCATGGGCTCGGTTTTGACTTGCTGGTCGTTCGTTCCTTGGTTGTCGAAACTGCTGACCAGGTCCTACATTCTATGGATTAGGAGATCACCCTCCTCTTGAGGATGCTCGCCTTGGTTGCCCATAAGTAGGCCTTCCACCTCCAGGTACTTGTCTACCACAGCCTTGACCTTAGTCACGATTGGATAACACTTGTTCATCTTGGTGGAGTTGACGTTGTACTCCTGGTTGAGCTCCCTTATTCGAGTGATGACTACGAGTTTTCCCAGGGAGAACTGATCGAGCAGACTCAGGGGCTCGACTGTAACGTCCCGAATTTGATATTAATGTTGAGTGCCTTGACTACAGTGCCTGGAGGGCCTAATTGAGATTATATGAGTGAGTAGTGGATTATATGCGTGATGATGTGTTATAAATGAATTGTGTGGTAATGTGATTAGACATGCATGTTTATGTGTATTAAGTATGAATGTGGGCCCATTTCTGTGAATATGGGCACATTTTTAATTTTGGCCCGTTGAGGGCATAAATGTAAATATGCATGTGTTATGAGTGAGACCCCAGTGTTATGGGGATATATTTGGGATGTGTGGTCTGAGACGATCCTAGGGAGAAAATTAGCGGAATAGTCACAACGGGTTCAGATACCTAGCTCGGGGTGAGCCTAGGGATATTTTGAGAACTTGGCATGTGCCTGGGGTTTACCGGGTAACAGGTAATTATTTGGGTACGTCAGGATTAAATAGAGATTTATAGAAACACTCGAGGAATTAGCGGGAGGTGGAAAATGACGGTATTTCCCTTTGTGGCATTAAAGGATTAAGGTTTGACCTTAGGGGTAAATGGGTCATTTTGTACTAAGGGATAGTTTAGAGCAGGATGGGAAGTTATGAGAAGCCACTAGAACTAATGAAACAACAAAAATAAAAATTCCCAACCCTTATCTCTCTCTCTCTCTCTCGATTTTCTTTCCCTCTCTTGGTGACTTAGAATATTTTGGGGAAGAATTGAAGGGAAACACTCATAATTTGAGGTGGAAGTTGGGGATTTGTAGCTAGAGGAGTTGGGAATCCAGTTTAAGGTTGGAATCATCAAGCGAGGTAAGAAATCTGTTACTGAATTTGTGAAGTTTCGCTGTAATTTCTTAAGTTTTTCTTAGGTGTAAACTTTGATTTGATTGTGGGGTTTGGATGGGTTGTGAGCTAAGAATTTGGGGTGGTTTTCCTATTGATGCTACAAGGATATGGACTGTAGGCTAAATTTTGAGTATAAGGGTTGGATTGGGTGACGATTTATAGGTTTGGCTGGGAAAAAACATAGTAGAAATGGTGAATTTCTGGGTTTCGGAGGCCCGAACCGCGACCCTATTCTTCAGGTGTTGCGGCCCGCGTGTTTAAAGAGGTTGAGAAGCCTCTGGTTTGCCCAAGCGTCGTGGCCCTAGGGGGGCATGCCGCGACCCGTGTCCTTCAGCAAAGAGAGCTCTGCTCTTTGACATGTAGGCACACCGCGGCCCTAAAGGGTATGCCGCAATCCAAAATGGAAAGAAAAGGGAAAAGAAGGGATATGAAGGTTTTAGGCTCGAGAACCCAAATGTTAAGGCTCAGGAATGATTCTATTACCCAGTTTAGTAGAATTCGAGGTCCCGGGAGGCTAGTATGTTATTCCAATGGCTTTTAATTGATTTAGATCATGATGGATATTTATTAATACATTGTGACTCGGTCTTACCGCTCAAGCTCGGGATTAGGAGTCGTGCTCGGGATCGCTTTGGGTTGTCAGCTTGAGACACCAGGCAAGAGAACTATTTGTACCCGTAGAGCTATGTGATGTATAGTGTTGTATGTATTTCTTATTGTTATTATGTCATACATGTGATTATGACTAATCGGCAAGAGCCAGAAGCGGTAAGAGTCGGGAGCGGCAAGTGGCCGAGATCGGCATTAAGCATGCTGCATGCAAGCTGCTAGGGCGAGACCCTCAAGGGTGCTATACACACCCATTTGGCTAGGACCACAGACTTGGTGCTTGATAATGTACCCCGATAGGTGAAGGTCGCTGTTGTGGTATTGTGTTGTTGTGTTATCGTACTGCATGTCATTGGACTGTTGTGTTATTATACCTCTATGTTATTGTATTGTTGTGTTACTGTATTGTTGTGCTGCTATACTATAGGTTGATTTGCTAGTATGCTACTGTGCTATTATACTGTTGTAATGTTGTGCATTCCAATGGAAACATGTAATTACTTGTTGTCTTTGATTAAGTATGTATTTGTTGAAGTGAATCATTGTATGCTCTGCTGTGAAGTTCTCTTGCTGGGCCTCGGCTCACGGGTGCTCTGTGGTGCAGGTAAGGGCAAGGAAAAGGGTAGAACAACCATGAGTTGAAGGGCATAGAGCGGTGTGTACATGTTTGGCCTACTCGGCCGCCATGACTGGGGTGTTTGCGGAGTGGTTATGGATGTTTGATTTTATCGCTTAGGTCGACTATAAGTAACCTTTTGATTTGTAAATATGTTTTAAACAATATTTTTGGATCCCAATGTAACACTTTTTATAATTTTAATGAATGACCACCCCTTTTATACTTAATTTTCATTAACCAAGTCTCCATTTTTAAATTAATCACACTTTTGGTCTAATACCTCGATCAACGAGATAATGACACATTTATAAATCACAGGGTAACAAATCTAGAGTAGTAGGGCATTACATTGACCATTTGGTCATTGTGCCTCAGTATTTGTTCAGCTAGTATTCTCAGGTTGAGGGTTCATTGGTCGAGGTCTTGCAGCTTGAGTTTGTTGCAAGACAGGCTCTAGCACCCTTGCTACTGTTAGAGAATATATATTATTGCTCAATGGAAATATGGAAAAACCAATATACAACTCTATGCAAAAAATACAATAGATAAGGTAATTGATTAAATAAATATTACAACTCAATTGCTCAAAATACAAGTAAATAGAAATAAGAGAAGGAAGAGAATTATAAGAACTAAAACCCTAAAACAAAAGACACCAATAAATATGTAAATAGAAATAGAAGAGGAGGATTACAAACTCAATACAATAATAATACAAAAAGAACAACAGAATGAAAAGATCAATGAAAAAACAAACTCCCACACAACCAAAGTGTAGAGTAGTGGGGATCACCAACTTGAACAAGGTTCAAAACCTTTGTCCAAAAGCTTATTTCCCCCTATTCTCTAAGCACTAAGAGATCTCTTTAGGAAATAGCTCTCTGGAATTAGCAAGCCTCTATGGTGTATTTTCCAACCAAGTGCTTTGTTAATGGAAAATGGTGTATCTTACAAGTGAGCATAAGACTCCTATTTATAGAGTTTGAGATACCCCTTTGAATTTCAAATTCCACCAACCCCCATGGTTGTTACCAATGTTTAATTGGATGTTTATAGAATTAAAATGGAGATTTGAGAGTTATTTGGGATGTTAGAACCGTTCGATTTGGAAAAAACTGAAAAACCATATAAGTTGTCAGCCTCACTGGCCGCGGCCACTGGCTTCTGTCCCCTAGGCCGCGGCCACAGGCCATTTTCAGCACAAAAATGTCATTTTTCCAAAACGTCCCAAATCCTTTCCCACATGATTTTGTAACCTCCAAACACCTATTGTGAGTTAAAAACATGTCTCCAACAACCATATTTCATCATGGCTTTGTGAAATCCAATCTCAAATATGTAACATATAATATACACGTTGAGTAATATTTGGAAGTTACAAATTTGTAACTGATTTTGTAACTTCAAAATATGTCACATTTGGGCACACACATGTGTCTAATTTTTTGTGACTCTCAATAATATGTTACAAGGTGTGACAAATCACATTTTGTCACATTATTTAATCTAACATTATATTATATGAAATAATATAACAGCTACGTCAGTATTACAATGGTCAACGTCTTCTTGATGAACTTCCAGGGCTTGCTATCGTTGATCCATCCAAGACTGAAAGTCTTGCCTATGCTTGCTCATGGCTTCAGCTACAGCTTCTTGGGTTGCTGCCTGATTTTAAAGCATGATAACAAACTGCTCTGGCATTTGTCCCACAATTTCTTTCAATTGTTCAATATTGGGGTCGAGGTCTTCCCCTAAGTCAACGTGGGGCTCATCACACCCAAATGCTTCTTGTGGAGGAAGTTCTCCAGGTGGGGGAACCTGCTGACCAGCGTGCAAAGTGGGAATTTGACTACTCGAAGGGCGGTCATATGGTCCAGTGGTAGGGTTTCCCCCTTGTGGTTCCTGGCTTTGGCTTCTAGTAATGATAGTCATTGATTCAAACAAATCTAGTAGAATGTGATCTTGAGTTTAACTCTCAATGAAAGCACAAAAACATTGACCAACGTTTTGGTCAACGACACTGAGTCAAATTGAACAACAGTGAATAATTTAAAGAACTAAAATCAAGTAAAATGACACAAGGAATTTATAGTGGTTTGGTCCCAATAGTTGGTAATGACATACGTCCACTTGCACTTCTATTACTCGAGAAAGTTTCAGACTCAAGATCAAGAAGAATAAGGTTCAACTTAGTTTCCTAAGTGTGAGAGAAAATACAATTGATAGAGATTTTGTATGTAAAGTGCGCTGCAAAAATTAATGTGATGGAGCCCAGGTCTTTGAATCAAAGGGAGCTCAAAGCTCCCTTATGAAAAACAACACAGAAGCAATATTTTGCTAAATATTCATCGTGACCATTTCATTGCAAAGAGGAGTATATATACAATACTCAAAACGACATCGTATCAAACATGTAAATGAAGACCTAATAGCTAGACTAATTAGCTCAACAACAAAGAGTTCCCAAAATAATATACGACAACTAAAGGTAATAAATGACACGTAAATTAAATAAGTGACGACACCAGCTTATAGGTAGACATAAATGACAGCAGTTGCTTATGAGGTGAAGCTCTGCATCATTCTCTCCCATCGTGGAGAGAACACGACTCCAAGTTGGTGGCATCAGTAGGAGCTCCATCTGGCGGATAATATGTGAACAAATCGACAACATTGAAGGTGTTCGAGATACGAAGGTCAGGTGGGAGTTCAACCACATAGGCATTGTCATCCACCTTATGCAAAATTCAGCAGGGACCAACCTTCTTAGGCATGAGTTTGCTGTAAGTACCACACTCTTTACAAAGGTGGACCAAGACCAAGTTTCCTTCAGATAATGTTTTCAAACGGTGGTGCTTTTTGGCAGAGTGTTTATAGGTGGCAACAGCTTGGTCCAATCGAAGCTTAACATTTTGGTGCATTTGAACAATGTCATCAGTAATCTCAAGGGTGGACCTGTGTGTAAGTTTTGGAATTACAACTAAGTCGACAGCCAAATTTGGAGGTTTAGTGTATACCACTTGAAAATGAGCAAGGTCTGTGGAGCGGTTGGGGAAGTAGTTGAAGGCAAAATTTACTTAAGATAAGGCTAAGTCCCACGTGCATTTTCTATCATGGCCAAATAAAGGAACAAAGGTTCTTCAGACATAGGCTTAGACAATACTGGGGGCTCGGCCAAGTGCGTTTTTAGGTCGAGGAATGTCTATTTGCATTCCTCAGTCCATTCAAATTTTTTGTTTCCTCTGAGTAAGTTGTAGAACGGCAGGCACTTGTCAGTGGATTTTGAAATAAAACGATTCAAAGCTGCCACCTTTCCAGTCACGCTTTGAACTTCTTTACACGACCTAGGCGAGGGAGTTTCTAACAATGACCTAATTTTATTAGGATTCGCTTCTATCCCCTTCGTATTGACTATGAATCCCAGAAATTTTC
This sequence comes from Humulus lupulus, assembly GCF_963169125.1. Taxonomy (NCBI): domain Eukaryota; kingdom Viridiplantae; phylum Streptophyta; class Magnoliopsida; order Rosales; family Cannabaceae; genus Humulus; species Humulus lupulus. Next base: position 191,002,204 of record NC_084802.1, read on the forward strand.
CCGATGCTACTCCGAAAGTACACTTCTGAGGGTTCAACCTCATGTCATACTTCCTTAAAATTTCAAAACATTCTTTCAGATCAGATACATGGTTATCGACAGTCTTGGATTTTACAAGCATATCATCGACATACACTTCCCTATTTCTCCCAATCTGATTAGCGAACATTTTGTTGACTAACCACTGATATGTAGCTCCAGCATTCTTCAGCCCGAAGGGCATGGCTTTATAGAAATATACGTTCATTGGGGTCAAGAAGATAGTATGTTCCTGGTCCACAAGATTCATCGCGATCTGGTTGTACCCAGAATACACATCCACGAAGGACATGAGCTCGTGACCTGCCGTGGCGTCTACCAACTGATTAATCCTTGGTAATGGAAAGCAATCCTTGGGGCAAGCTTTGTTCAGGTCGGAGAAATCGATGCAGGTCCTCCATTTCCCATTTGGCTTTGGGACTAGCACGAGATTGGCAACCCAGATCAGGTATTTTACTTCACGAATAAACCCGCACTTTAGTAGTCGAGCTACTTCTTCCTCTAGTGCTTCAGCTTGGACTGTTCCCAAACGCCTCTGTTTTTGGGATTTTGCAGGCATGTTCTTGTCCAAATTTAAAGTGTGCATGATCACACTCGGGCTTATTCCCACCATGTCTTCATGTGACCGGGCGAAAATGTCCAGATTCTCTTGTAAAAAATTGATTAACTCCTTCTTCCTTTTATCATCAAGATTTTTTCCAATCTTAACGACTCTTGAAGCTTCTTTGGGATCAATTTTTACTTCCTCAAGCTCCTCAATAGCTTGGAGTTCTGACCTGTCTTCACCCATTTGTGGGTCAATGTCTTCACGTGGGGCAACATCACTATCCTCTGCTTGCTGAGGTTCTTCCATCCCATAAGTACCTTCTACTCCCTGGGACTCCTGACCTCCATCACTTATGACCATAGTTTGCTGCCCGGGTTGTGATTTTCCCTACATAGAAATGTTATTGTATTCTTTGGCAGCGAGCTGATCACCTCTAACGGTGCATATTCCCACAACTAAGGGGAATTTTATTGCTAGGTGGTGGATAGAAGTTATGGCTTCAAATGCCATCAGCGCAGGTCGGCCTAAGATTGCATTGCATGTAGCTGGACAGTCGATCACAACGAACTCAAGTAACTTGGAGACAGTCCGCGAGCCTTCTCCTAATTCGATCATCCTGATGGCTGCTGATCCTTCGCCAGAAAATCCATACAGAGTCATTAAGGTCGCCTTTAGTTCTGTGACAGACAACCCTATTTTTTCCAAGGTGGACCTAAAAAGTAGATTCACAGAAATCAAGTTATCTACCAATGTCCTCCGTACCCTCCGGTTTGCGAGCTGAACGGTTATGGCCAAGGGATCGTTATGTGAGAATTAGACGTGGCTAGCATCCTCTTTTGTTTGTTTCAATAACCACTGTTCTGGGACGAATTCCACTCCGTTGTGGGATTTCAGTTCGTTAATGTATCTCTTCTGGGCACCTCTGCTCGTGCTGATGTGGTTCTCCCGAAATGGTGGCTATATCCCCCCTATTATCGGAGGAGGGTCATCCTGATTCGCTTGAGCTCCGGCTTGATTCACTAGAGCTTTGGGAGCTGATGGAGGGTTTTGTCCAGTGGGCTGACTAGGAGTCACTCGATTTCGGGCGTATTGGGCCAAAGGTCCCACTCTGATGAGAATCTCGATCTCATCCTTCAGTTGTCTACAGTCATCAGTGTTATGATTGATATCATTGTGAAATCGGCAGAACTTCGAAGGATCTATCTTCGCTCTTTAGTTTTTCAATGGTTCTGGCTTCTTCCATGGAAGGCGAGCAGAATTGGCTAGGAAGATGCGCTCTCTAGTATCCGTGAGGTCGGTATAAGTTGCGTAAACATGTTTGAATTTTTCCCCGGACTTATTTTTCTTTGTTCTACTCTGGTCGCCCTCACCATTTCCTTTCCTCTTATTATTTCCCCTTTGGTTATTCTGGGTAACGGTTTGAGCCGTAGCTGCAACATCCGTTACCGCTCCAACGGGCTGGACAGGGATTTGGCTGGTTCCTACGACAGTAGCTCGCACCACTTCCAGGTTAATTCATCTTTGAGTTCGTGCCAAGAACTCGTCTACACTGTTAACTCATTTTCTCTATAATTCTTGCCATAGGTCGCCTCCAACAAGGATTCCCGTCCTCATTGCCATGAGTTTGGAGCTGTCATCGACATCTCTAACTTGTGCAGAGACATTGGCAAATCTACTTAGATAGGCCTTCAATGTTTCGTCGGGTTGTTGTTTTACATTGGCTAATGAATCAGCCTTAACCCGAGCTGTCTGGGAAGCCCGTAATGCTTTCTTGAAATCAGAAGAAAACTTCTTCAATGAGCTTATAGAATGCCTCTTGTATTGTTTAAACCACTGCCTATCTGTCCCAATCAGAGTTGAAGGGAATAAAATGCACCTTAGATCGAGTCCGACATTGTGGGCCATCGTCATGGTGTTAAACATCCCGAGGTGATCTGATGGATCTCCATCTCCGTCAAACTTTAACAAGTGTGGAATTCTGAAGCCCATCGGATATGTAGCCGCCGCAATATTTGGAGCGAAGGGCTCGAGCTCATCCTCTGAGTTGCAATCATCTTTATCTTTTCCAGATAAAAGCTTCTTCATTTGCTCTTCCATCTGAGCTAGCCTCTCGAGAGTTTGGTCCCTGGCCCCTAGGTTATCTGCGGGCTGTTCAACAACTCCCATCCTATCGTACGCGTTTGATGGGTTATTGTCCCTCCAAGCTCGAGCTTGGTTTGGTGGGGCATTCCCATTATCACGTACCATGGAAGGACCTCCCTCTCGACGAGTATAGCTGACATCCTCATCCCGAGCTGAATTTATTCTCTGTGAATTCAGACAATCACACAGATCAGGCTGTGAATCGTATCGAGGGCTTTATGCCGAACTCAGTTGATTTCTTAGATTTCCTTCAGACCTACCACTTCGATGACTTTCAGTCCAATAACTTCCATTTGCGAAGCTTACAGCTCGCGGTTGAGGGCGAGGATCTGGATTTTCGACACGTGTCCGTGGGACATAGGTATGGGCAGATGGAGGAGGATTTCTCCTGCTGTCTCCATAAGCAGGAATGTCCAGTGTAGGACAAGGTGGCGTTGGATGTCTTATGGGTGACGGGGGATGCCTAATTGGCGAGGCAATCCTTGTCCCATCAGGGCGAACTAAATTAGCCCGCCTTTGTTCTGTCCCATTATTCCTAGCTCTCTGCGCCTGACGATCCGATCGTGATGTAGGAAGGTTTGTTGGAACATTTTGTCTCTGTGAGCCTGTCCCAGCCCCTCCTCGTGGGTTGCCATGGGCATTCATAGGTGCCTGTGAAGGAGGCACCGAACTTGGGGTTGCAGTTCTAACCGATCGAATCATATGCTGAAGACCCCTGTGAGGGCCACTGGGATGGGCATTCTGGCAGTCTCGCCTCGTAGGTACAGAACTTGTGGTGACAGTTCTAACTAATCGACTTGGTTTGGATTGGTTATTCTTGTGGGACTTATGAGACCCACTTTGCCTCTTTCTGACATTAATGTCGGTTGCGAGAGGGGGTAACTGAGCCAAAACCTCCTCAATTTGACTGCTCCTTAGCGAGATGGCTTCTTAACTGCATATTTTCTAACTCAACGACAGTTAAGTAGTCTGGGTTTGGATTCGGTGGTAATGACGCTGAACTCCCAGTTTTGCCATGACTAGTCGGTTGTTTTCTCGGACGTTGCTGGACTTCAGAGCCATGCTCGTTCGAAATAGCGGTTTGATGGGCCTCCTGCCCACCAGGCTGTTCTATCTCATTGTCGTGCATTGAGTGAGTGAGCACCATGGTGAACTTCTACTGGGATTTTGACGAAGCACTAATTTCCCTCTCAATGAAAGCACCAAACTGTTGACGCAGTTTTTCGCCAACAGTGTATTAAGAAATAATAAGGTCGATTAGTGCTTAGTAATAAATCGTAATAAAAAAAATGAAATGAATTCAGAAGAACACAAATCTTTTATGTGGTTCAGTGGTTGAAATCCACCTGGTCCACGAGTCTATATTATTGTTGTTTCTCTCTCTATTTTGACAGAGTTTCAGTATTACAGAATAATCAGTCCATTTTCTTCTCCAATATTCTCAGTATTTATAGAGAAATTTCATGGACAGGTTTGGGTAACCGCATGAGTCAATCACGCATATACATATTTATTACTTTTAATACATATATTTTTCATTTATAATGAGATATAATTTGATCATACAGTAAATGTTCTCATAATATCTGAGATATTAAATATGACAGTCTGGTCATACATAACCGTAATATGGGACTCGAGTCTTTGGGGATCCGCGGGCACGCAATATATTTGAGTTATCACCAGCTGGATATCTCTCTGAGATCGTACTTCGACAGCTGTTTGAATATTATGAGCTCACACTTTACAACCTTCGTGTTTGTAGCTTGGGTTAAACCCAAGACGCCTAACACCGCACGTGCCCATGTGAAACTGAGCTGCTTATGTGAATAATAAGCAGATATCATTCTTTTGGTTATTTATCTGTATATTTATTTGCCAGCTGTACCAGAACTGAGTGAATGACTTGAGCTAAAATTAGAGTACAACAGTATTATCTCATGTGTTGAAAATTACCCACTCCAGTCTAGATGATTCTAAGGATATTGTGGAAGACCGTGAAGAAATTTGAAGATCGATTTAGTTTCTTGGTGATACCCCGTTATAGAAAAGATTTAAGGGTTAAAGAAACTGAACGAGTGACTTATTCATTTCGTTGTATATAATATAAGTATTCATATCATTATATCTGTCTAATTCAATTATATAAATATATTCTAAATTTTTTTATATTATTATTTTTAAATATATAATTTACATAAAAATAAATAAAAATAATTCAACATCTATCGCCCCTAAAGAATGAGAGATCATTACTTGGAAAAGCCTTCCTTCCTTTACTGTCCAGAAAAAGCTTTTGTCGGCAAACATTTTATTATTAATTTTTAAATAAAAAGACATTACATTATATGGGGGATAACACACGGCACTTAAGATATGCCTCTATATTTCTTCAGGATCTACGGTTGACAATTAACCCCTATACTATATGGACAAAACACTTCCCGTATACCAGAAAAATTCTATATATATATTATATAAAACTGCTTAAGAAGGAGCACGATATTTGCTCTTACTAGTGGGAATATTTTTTTAAAGCATTTGATTGGTGGTTGATCACCAACGCCAAAAACTCTATGATGTCAATTATTATAGCTAATGCAATATTAGGGCCCTAAAGCATGACTCGCAATGGCATACCAATGCAAAAATATTTTTTTCTGGCAATGATGATTTTTCTCATTACGCAATGTTGGCACAGTTCGTTTTAAAAAAAATACAAATAAATAGCTGCCACAGTTACATACAGTTTATTGAGCATCCTTAAATGTTATCTTTTGTTTATTGCTTTGGTAACAATTAATTTGGTTAAATTAGTTTGTCATTTTTCTTTTTTTAAAAAAAGGGTGTAGGCCATTCACAAATTAATTTTTTTTTTAAAAAGCTGAGAAAATTACGTGAGTGATTAATATAGTTCTCCCATCACAAATAATAATATTGTAATATCACTTTTGCCTTTGAAAATAAATAAATAAGTGATATATATATATAAATATATAAATTTGGACTTTCCTGATCGAAAAAAATCCAAGATTATTATTATTATTATTATTCTTTTAATATAAAGATAATTTATTGTTGATAAGCATCAGTTGTCTTTTCTACTAATGCGAAATGAAACTATATTATTTGGATATATTTGTTTTGATATATATATATATATTTATATATATACAGCATTAATTATTTGGAGTTGATATCATTTTGGGAAGGTCCAGTCAGTTGGACTAATTTGGTTTTGGTTGAAGCCCGTATTGCCTAACAACTGGCATTGGTTTTGGTACTGTGACTTTTGGGGTCATTTGAATCCAAGTCTAGCTAAGGCATGTAATTGAAGTTATTAAGTAAATTCAAGAAACTAAGACCATATCATATAAATATATATATATCTGTCTTTGAAGATTAATCAGGTTGTTTTCATCTTTGATTTAACTTCTCTCTTTTTTGTCAATAACATACAAACCTAACTCGTGAAGAAAACGAGCCAATTATTTCAATAAATATATATACATATATATGTTATTGTATTAACGTATAATACATATCGGACTCATTTACAACTTTTTTGACTAAGTCCTTCGTTTCACCGCCTAAAGCCCAACTTGTTTGTATATATGTAAAGAGTCAATGTTTACAAATCAAAATAATCCATTTCCCTATATCTCTCTGTATCTCTTATCTCTCCAATATTATTGTCCATTTGTTTTTTGTTTTTTTGTTTTTTAAAAATATTTAGCATTACCACAATTTTGTTGAATCAAGAAGCAGGAAACAAAAAAGAAAAGAGAAAAAAAAAATGGGAAATCTCAGCTCCAGTAGTCATGCTGGTAAAGGGTATATTATTATCCATATGCATTCATTTCTTTTTTTGTTTATTAGCTATATATATACATGCATTTTGTTTTTAATTTAAAAATATTGTTGCATTCATAATTAATTAAGTTATAAAAATGTGAATGAATTGTAGTGTTGGCAAATTAATTAATGGGTTTTTTTTAGATATCGCAAGGAAAGATCAAGGTGGAAGAAAAACTCAAAAGTTTCGAAGAATAATAAGGACAAGCCTACAAGTACTAGTAATGGTCATAGCCATAATAGCCATGGCCATGGTGGAATAAACACCATAAAGCCCAGAAATCTTTGCAATGATGAGTTACCCACTGACTCCGATATTTGCATTTGCGTGGTCACTTGGAACATGAATGGGAGGGTGAGCTAATTATATTATTATTATTATTATTTCTATTATTATAATTTGGAGGAGTAATAATATATACATATACATATACATATACATATACATATTATATGTAGATATATAAAAGGTCGACACAGATTTTTGTTGTCTAAATCTTATTATAAAATAAAAAGGTATGTGAAGAAGATTTGGCAGAGATAGTGGGGAACAGGCGGCAATTTGATCTTCTAGTCGTTGGTCTGCAAGAAGTGCCTCGCCGAAACGTTTCACAACTTTTACAGGCAACTCTCCTTGAATCTTACATGTAGGTCAACCCACATATAATCATGATCATATGACCTTGACCTCTCGCCATATATATAATTAATGCCACTATTATTAATTTATAACTTAAATCCTTACTCCTAATAAATTAAATACTACCTCTTATATTCTAATTATTAATTACTACTACTTGTATATGTGCGTAATATATAAATGAAGGCTATTAGGAGAAGCCATTATGCAGTCTTTGCAGTTGTACGTTTTTGGGCCAAAGGGATCAGATTCCTTCACCAAAGGTGAGTATTCATATATATATATAGTTTTGATTATTAATTAATTAATTAATAATATGAATTTGGTTCGTTGAAATGGTGATTTTCAGAATTGAAGGTAGATAAGTATGCAGTTGGGGGCTGCGGAGGAGTAATTGGGAGGAAGAAAGGTGCAGTAGCTATACGCCTCTACTACAAATCCATACAAATGATGTTCGTTTCTTGCCATCTCTCCGGTAATTAATCATCATATAAACATATTATAATTATTATTATTATTATTAAGAGATAACACAAAATACTATAATATACTTTTTTTTTTTTTTGTCTATAATTTTAGTACTAAATAAATAATATGTATATAAAAATAATTATTTCAGCTCACACTGAAAAGGTGGAAGAGAGAAACTGGGAGTGCAGGCACATATCACACTCGCTCTTCTCAAAAATATGGAACCCTTATGAAAGACCCACCCAGATTACTGTTTGGTTGGGAGATCTCAATTATAGGCTTCAAGGCATTCATTCACATTCCGCCAGGAATCTCATCCGGAAAGATCATCACAAAGTAAAATTAATACCACAGTGTGTGTGTACATTATTATTAATTAATTGAAATATTAAATTAATAATGTTGTTGTGGTGTATATATGGTTCTGTTAATAATTTGCAGCTTCTGATGAGCAAGGATCAGCTACTGCAAGAGGCTGAAAGAGGGCACATCTTCGATGGATATTGCGAGGGTACATTAACATTCAAGCCAACATATAAGTACAACGTGGGAACCAATAACTACGACACAAGTCACAAGGTACAAATATATTTATATTTATATTTATATATATATATATATGTGATATATAATAGCCACACTACGAAAATGTATTTTTTATATAATTTTTTCTTTCATTATTATGCTTGATATTGTTTTAGATCAAAAAAGTGATTTAAATGAAAAAAAAAAAGAGATCTATGTATATACTAGATAAATTTCATTTACCGACTATATGATCACAAAACAAAAATAGTTGAAGAATATATCTTCATCTCACATTTAATAGAATTTTTTTTATAACAATTTATTAATTTAAATTATATTTTAAAAATGAGGGATGTGTCTTATATATAGTATATATATTTATATTGATGACTTGCCAATAAGACAACAACCCTTTAGTATATATGTGATGTGTTATGTGTGTATAAGGTTAGATTAATATATTCTAAATGCATTAACAATTCTAAATATGCGGAACGTTACAAAAAAATAAATGAGATCAATAAATTATACTTACTGCCATTGATTTGATAACCTCAATATTTAAAGAGAATTAGAGAGGGTAATGAACTTCTAAGCTCTCACTAGATCTTTAGATGAAGTATTAGAATGAGCAATGAACTTGAGGTCTAGAACTCTATATTTATATAGGTTAGACATTTTATCAAGGTGTCTGCCATAATTAATGTCAGAATATTTGACCATTAATAGGATATGAAATATTGGATAACTCAATATTGAGTAACTAACTTAAATGTTGATCATATTGAGAATATTTGTTAATTAATTTCAATATTATTTTTATTCAAAATCAATTAGAATAATTAATAGTTTTTGGTAATTCTAATTAATATAATAATATATATTCTAACATATAATGTTATATCTAAAAAGATCCATTTGTATTATTTGCCCAACAAGTAAATTTCACATGTAAGAAAACAAGAGTATGGAGCTTTAATGTATTTTATTTAAAACAATTAGTATAAAATTATATTTTTAAAATGTGTAAAATAACGAGCATTATATGCTTTTTTTAATTGAATATCATCTATATAATTTACCATATCTCATTTTTTTACACACAATAAGTTATTCATAGATTTTTTTTCAAAATAAGACAACGGTCATTAAAAGAGATGAGAAGTAACAAGGAAGAAAATGAAATAGACTCTGCGACGTGTCTTATTATTAATTACATACAAATGGCATGTCGTTTTGATTGAGGATTGGTAAGAAATTGTTACAAAACGCGTGTCGTTTATTAGAAATAATGAAAGACATCGACATTAAATGGTCTGATATTTTTATTTTGGAATCTTTTTAAGTTTATTGATGATGAGCTTCTTCGACCTGTTTCTTTTTCTTTAATGATACTAGCTAGATTTAACTTTTAAATATGTATGTATGTATGTATTGTTTTTATAACAGGTGAGAGTGCCATCATGGACTGATCGAATTTTGTTTAAGATAGAAGACATGAATCAAATGGGAGCAACTTTGCACTCTTACGAATCAATGGACGATATATACGGCTCTGATCACAAACCTGTCAAAGCTCACCTCTGCTTAAGACCATACAATAACCTACATTCTTAACAAACCACATATATCCTTATTTATATGATCTCTACTCTAATTCATTAATTGTTTTATATAATATATATATATATATATACAAAAAAAAAAAAAAGTTATTAGATGAGTTGTTTGTGGATAATTTGTAGTTGACTTGAAATTTCAACGATCCAATTATCGTGTGTGAACATGGAAACCAAAATGTAGGCTTTCAACAGGAAGACTTTAATAATTAATTGAAGAAAGAAAAACATTATAAAAGCCATCCTTGTTGACGTTGACCATTATACTTTGCCACCACACATATTAATTGTCGTCATTTCAAATTTCCCTCTATCTCTCTTTTGCCATTTTTGGAGGAAATTAATGGTTTTAGTTCAATTAATTATGATTTTATGATATGAGACTATATGAGTATGATATAAATAGATATAGATATAGATATACAGTGAAATTAAATGTGTATATACCTTTTGTTGGATATTTGAATGGAAAAACCAAATTTGGTTTTTGTCCCACATCTTTTGTAAATAAAAATTTGTCTCAAGAATATCCTATATATAGAGATTAGAGGCCTTAGTTTTATTTACACCAAAAACATATTCATATATATATATTTCATCTTCCTTTGAAGATTAAAGATATATATAATTTCTCAATATTGTTTTTCTCTTTTACTCTTTATAGTTCTTAGATCTGTTCTAGTTCTTAGATCTGTTCTAGTGTGATAGAGTTCGAGCATATTTGGTTCGGCGAAGTAATTGAGTTACTTGTCGTTCATCGTTGTATCCTGGGAGATAGACGTCGAAACCTCGTAGAGGCGGCGAATCTGTTTTAAGGAAACTGTGTGTTACACAGGCCTCGGCTTTTAATTTTGTTCTTTATAATTATTGTGTAAATTAATTATAATTGCTATTTATATTATAGTTATTTATATATTGTTATTTATAATTATAATATTATATTGTTATATATATTATAAGTTATTTATAATTATAATATTATATTGTTATATATATATTATAAGTTATTTATAATTATAATATTGTTATTTATATTATAGTTATTTATATATTGTTATTTATAATTATAATATTATATTGTTATATATATTATAAGTTATTTATAATTATAATATTATATTGTTATATATATATTATAAGTTATTTATAATTATAATATTGTTATATATATTATAAGTTATTTATATTGTATTATTTATAATTATAATATTTATGTATCTTTAATTTAGTAGATATAAATATTGTATTTATCATATTGCGTTTATTCAAGTATTATATAAGTTATGTTTTTCCTACAATCTTAAAACAGATTATTGTTTAAATATAATATTTGAATATATCTATTAGTGATATTCCTATATCTATATATTGAAAGATATTGTTATTGCGAAAAGTTCGTTTGAACTTAAATCTCACTAGAGAAGTTCTGGGAACTGAATATTTTCAAAGAAACTAGACTGCTGAGGCAGGGGCTAGACCCTTCTTCTAGTTTTCTTTGGAAATTATCTAGTAGAGATATTTGAGGCTGGATAAATACTTAATAGAAATATTCTACGAGAGGCTAGACCACGAATGGTTGGGTTTTTTACCCTTCCAGGCTAACCTAAGAATTTTCTTTAAGTTTGATCTAATAAATCTATCAGCCATGGTGTCTGAGATAAACCTAGTCAATTCCAACCCAATGGAGTGGTGGATTGATACTGGTGCCACTCGGCATGTATGCTCAAACAAGAGTCTGTTCAAATCTTTTGAACAGGTAGATAATGGCGAGAAGATTTTCATGGGAAATTCTGCCACATCTAAAATTGCGGGTCAAGGAAGTGTGATCCTAAAAATGACTTCTGGAAATGAGCTGACTCTGAACAACGTACTGTACGTACCAGAGATCCGGAAAAACCTAGTGTCTGGTTCACTGTTGAACAAACACGGATTTCGAATTGTATTTGAGTCAGACAAAGTTGTTCTGTCCAAAAGTGGAATGTTTGTGGGAAGTGGTTATGTAACTGATGGGTTGTTTAAACTCAGTGTAATGGTTGTTAAACCAATCATCAATAAAGTTAATAACTCTTCTACTTACTTGCTTGAGTCTTCCAATGTTTGGCATGGTAGACTAGGACATGTTAATTATGATACTCTACGGAGATTAATTAACTTGAATCACATACCAAAATTCCACATTGATTCAAATCATAAGTGTGAAACCTGTGTTGAGGCAAAACTAACAAGGTCTTCCTTCAAAACGATTGAAAGGAATAATGAACCCCTAAATTTAATCCATAGCGATGTATGTGATTTAAAATTTGTTCAAACAAGGGGAGGCAATAAGTATTTTATTACTTTTGTCGATGATAGCACGAAATATTGCTATGTGTATTTGCTAAAAAGCAAAGACGAGGCTATAGAGAAATTTTTTCTCTATAAGACCGAAGTTGAGAATCAACTTAACAAAAAGATTAAGGTGTTGAGAAGTGATCGAGGTGGTGAATATGAATCACCATTTCGTGAATTCTGTGCAAAAAATGGAATCATCCATGAAACCACTACACCTTATTCACCTCAGCAAAATGGTGTTGCTGAACGGAAAAATCGTACATTGAAAGAAATGATGAATGCGATGTTGATTAGTTCTGGATTGTCGCAGAACATGTGGGGAGAAGCTATCTTATCAGCTAATTATCTTTTAAATAAGATACCCAAAAAGAAAGAAGATAAGACCCCTTATGAGTTATGGAAAGGAACGAAACCTTCCTTCAAATACTTAAGAGTGTGGGGGTGTCTTGCCAAAGTGGTTGTACCTTTACCAAAAATGGTAAAAATAGGTCCAAAAACTATTGATTGCATTTTCATTGGTTATGCACATAATAGTAGTGCTTATCGGTTTTTGGTGTATGAGTCTAAAATATCTGACATACACAAAAACACGATAATGGAATCCAGAAATGCGTCGTTCTTTGAACACGTATTTCCTCTTAGATCAAAAGAGGATTCAAGTTCGTTGAAACGAACACATGAGACTATTGCTGAAAATAGTCAGGATCAAAGTCAAGAATGTGAGGATGAACCTAGACGTAGCAAAATGATTAGAACAGAAAAATCTTTTGGTCCAGATTTTCTGACCTATTTGCTAGAAGGTGAACCTCAAAGCTTTGATGAAGCTGTGAACTCCACTGAAGGCTCTTTATGGAAAGATGCTATTAATAGTGAGATTGAATCCATACTTCAAAATCACACCTGGGAGTTAGTAGATCTTCCTCCAGGATGTAAGCCTTTAGGGGCTAAATGGATTTTCAAAAGGAAAATGAAATCTGATGGTTCAATTGATAAGTATAAGGCACGTCTTGTAATTAAAGGTTATAAGCAGCGTGAAGGCCTTGATTACTTTGACACTTATTCTCCTGTGACGAGAATAAATTCCATTAGAATGATACTTGCTATTGCTGCGTTACGCAATCTTGAAGTACATCAAATGGATGTGAAAACTGCTTTTCTAAATGGGGATTTAAATGAAGAAATTTATATGGAACAACCCGAGGGTTTTTCCTCCCCAGGAAAAGAAAGAAAAGTATGTAAATTGGTGAAATCTTTATATGGTTTAAAGCAAGCACCAAAACAATGGCATGAGAAATTTGACCAAACTATGTTGGCAAATGGCTTCAAAATCAATGAATGCGATAAATGTATTTATGTTAAAGAAACAGATAATGACTATGTCATTTTGTGTCTTTACGTAGATGACATACTCATTGTTGGAAGCAGTGATAAGATGATCAAATCTATCAAGAGTATGTTGAACTCGAAATTTGACATGAAAGATATGGGTCTAGTAGATGTCATTTTGGGGATTCAAATCTCAAGGACATCTGATAAGATCATTCTAAGTCAGTCACATTATGTGGACAAAATTCTTGAGAAATTCAACAAAGAAGATTCTGGTGTATCCAGAACCCCTATAGACTCAAGTCTACATTTGTTCAAGAACAAAGGGGAGAGTGTCTCTCAGGTAGAGTACTCTAGAATTATTGGAAGCCTAATGTACTTAATGAGTTGTACAAGACCTGATATAGCCTACGCAGTTAGTAAACTGAGTAGATACACGAGTAATCCAGGGTCTGACCACTGGAAAGGAATAACAAGAGTACTTAGGTACTTACGATTTACTCGTAGCTATGGGCTGCACTATACTAAATATCCAACAGTACTTGAAGGGTATTGTGATGCTAATTGGATATTTGATATGAAAGACTCAAAGTCTACGAGTGGATATGTGCTTACACTCGGTGGTGCAGCTGTATCATGGAAATCTTCTAAACAAACGGTAATAGCTAGATCCACGATGGAATCTGAGTTTATTGCCTTAGACAAGTGTGGCGAAGAAGCTGAATGGCTTCGTCAATTTTTAGAAGATATTCCAAAATGGCCTAAACCAGTGCCAGCTATTGGCTTACATTGCGATAGTCAATCTGCAATTGGTAGGGCGCATAATAATATGTATAATGGTAAGTCTAGACATATACGTCGTAGACACAATACCATTAGACAACTACTCTTAACTGGAGTTATCTCTATTGACTATGTGAAGTCAAAGGATAATATTGCGGATCCGCTAACCAAAGGGTTAAATAGAGAGTTGGTTGAAAAATCATCGAGGGGAATGGGTCTAAAGCCCATGAATGAATAAAGTCAATACAGTAGACATCCCACCTAGTTGACTGGAGATCCCAAGATCTAGGTTCAAAGGGACAACTAAAACTGTAAAGACTATGTTGGATCACTGTGGGGGTTATCCTCATTGTCCATTCCTATGATGAAACAGTGATAACCGTAAGGTAAAGGTTAAGCTATGCTTTTAATGATTTCTTATGCGTCGAAATGTCGAGCAGAGTAATACGGTTTACTCTTAATTAAGAAAATCACCTATGTGAGAGAGAAGATGGGCCGCTTCTATAGGGATTGAATAAGGGCTCAATTCCTAGAATATCTCTTGCAGAACCAGGGAAATGTTCAGGGCCAAAACGAACATAATATTGAGAACCAATATATGTCAGGAAAGATTCCTGTGTGTGGTATATCATCGTTTACACGAACGGCAGAACAGTTCAAAGACATCGCGTCTACTGATCAGCCAGTAAAGTAAATATACTTACACAAGGGAAGGTTCAAAGGGTAACACCTACCTATCCTATGCATGCTTCTACCGTTGAACTCTATCACCTAGGTCCAAACCATCTGTTGGTTATTCTTGAGTCAGTTTTCCATTCATGTGGGGGATTGTTGGATATTTGAATGGAAAAACCAAATTTGGTTTTTGTCCCACATCTTTTGTGAATAAAAGTTTGTCTCAAGAATAGCCTATATATAGAGATTAGAGGCCTTAGTTTTATTTACACCAAAAACATATTCATATATATATATTTCATCTTCCTTTGAAGATTAAAGATATATATAATTTCTCAATATTGTTTTTCTCTTTTACTCTTTATAGTTCTTAGATCTGTTCTAGTGTGATAGAGTTCGGGCATATTTGGTTCGGCGAAGTAATTGAGTTACTTGTCGTTCATTGTTGTATCCTGGGAGATAGACATCGAAACCTCGTAGAGGCGGCGAATCTGTTTTAAGGAAACTGTGTGTTACACAGGCCTCGGCTTTTAATTTTGTTCTTTATAATTATTGTGTAAATTAATTATAATTGCTATTTATATTATAGTTATTTATATATTGTTATTTATAATTATAATATTATATTGTTATATATATTATAAGTTATTTATAATTATAATATTGTTATTTATATTATAGTTATTTATATATTGTTATTTATAATTATAATATTATATTGTTATATATATTATAAGTTATTTATAATTATAATATTGTTATATATATTATAAGTTATTTATATTGTATTATTTATAATTATAATATTTATGTATCTTTAATTAGATATAAATATTGTATTTATCCTATTACGTTTATTCAAGTATTATATAAGTAAGTTATGTTTTTCTTACACCTTTTTCCTAGATACTACGCAAACTTCCAACTCACCAGAAAACCTCACTACAAAATCCTTTTTGTGTTGCCATAAATGAAAATGATGATTTTTCACAACTCAATATTGAAGTTTGAAATGGAATTTTTAGCGTGTCGGATTAATTTTTTGCTTTTTATATTCTCTGTTAATTAATATTAAATATTATCTGTATTTATTTAGCCACAAAACCATTAGTGACGACGTGTTATACAAATAAAAAATAAAAAATACGTTAGAATTTTTTTTTGCTATTTTATCTTCATGACTTTTGCTCTTCTCATATTATAAGCAAAAAAATATGGTGTATAGTTAGTAGAGAAATAAAGAAGGTGAACTTTTTCTGGCCATAATATAAGGGTGGATATTGACATCTTAAAAAGATTGTTTTTAAACAATTGTTGTGTGTGTGTGTGTCTATATATATATATATATATATATATATAAAATAGCACTTATAATGTTTAGTGTTATTTTTATAATATATAAAGAGTCGTAAAAGCTTTGAGAATTGATATCATTCAAAAGTCCACACAACATAACATATACCTCACGTTAAGAGCGTTTCGTCATTTATCAACTACTCCACCTAATTCAGTTTTAAGGACAGAATTAAAAAAATAAATTGAAGTTTTTTTTCCTGTTTTTGACGACATAAAAAAAAATTATGAAAGGGTGTTTAACATTTTTATTTAACTACACACGGACATCATTATGATCTTAATAAAATTATTAATACACATTTGTATTTTACCAATAGCTACAAAATGCACATTGAGCTTATTTTTAATTAAAATAAAATATTTATTTAAAATAATTTTTACATAATTTAATATTTATAGAGAACTTTAAAAATATTCTATTTAAATAGATCAACTATTTTTAAATAATATTTATTAATTTATTTTTAAATAAATTTTCATTTTAAAAATGTTTTTAATAAATGATTTGTTTTAAAAAATAAAAATAATATTTTCAATTTTATTTTATATATATTAAATTCTTTAAAAAAATTAAACTGTTATTTTAAAATTATTTAATATTTGATTTAAATATTGTTTTAAGATTTTTTATTATAAAATATTGAAAAATATAAAAACAATTTCAAGTAAATAAAAACGGTATTATTATTATTATTCTATTAAACTTGATTCTGATCAAAATTGAACTTGATATGCTGTACTATTGGTAAAATGTATATATATATATATATATTGATATTATTAAAATCATAATGATATAACTGAGTATTTAAACAAAACACAACCGATATAGTGACATATTGTCATTACAAAATTATTTATGCACCATTACCTATTAATAATTTGAATAATAAATGATTTATATATATATATACATAAACATTTGGTATATTTTCTTGAATTCCTAATAAGTTTATAAATATTAAAAATTTAAGCTATTAATTATTTAAGTAAGAAAAGATACTTCAAAAATAGTTTTTATTTAATTAATTAAAATTTTGACAATTAAACATAAAACAATATTTGGTAACTCTATTTTTATTTATTATTTTTAAAAATTTTAATTAAAATTTATTAAAGTTTGAAAATATATTTTTTTCACTTTCAAAATTTTTTTAAACTGTTTTCGATATTTTGATTTTTTTTCTTCTCTTTTTCAAATCAACACCTCATTTTATATTTAAACAAACAATAAAAATAAAAATTATTAAACACATTTATTATTTTTTGTTTTTAAAACCAAAAAACAAAAATAATTACGAAACATATTTTTATTTTAAAAAATAAAGAAACAAAAATAAAAATAATATTTCTATTTCTATGTTTAAAAAATTCAAAAACAAAATTTTTATCAAACGCAACCTTCATTTTTCCTTGTAAATTCATTATTTTAAGGAGATAAAAATGAGGGAAGTTAATGAGTTAATTATGGTTTAGAACTAAATAAAAACACACATAAGTTACAACATTTTTTTCTTTTGAGAAAATATAAAGAGTGTTTGGCTCCTTAACTAAAAAATTGTTTTTTGTTTTTAAAATGTACAAACTATTTTTTGAAAATAAGTTAGGGTCTTTGACATTGATTTCAGAAAACAATTTTTAAAAACAAAGTTACAAAAAATAGAAAATTTTGAGAATAACAAAAAATTGTTTTCTGTTATTCTCAAATTTTTTTTGTCTAACTTTTTTTTTCTCACATCACTTTTTAAGTATTATTATCTAACATTATTTATTGTCACATCATTTTTCTCTCATTAGTTTCTCTCTGTTCACTTTCTATCTCTTTATTTTCTCTCTCATCACTTTCTCCCTCCTTACTTTTTCTCTCTTCCTATTTTCTCTGTTCTCACTTTTTATCGTTTTATTTTCTCTTTCATCATTTTCTATCTCCTTATTTTCTCTTGCATCATTTATTATGTCATAATTTTCTCTTTCATCATTTACTATATCCTTACTTTTTTTCTCATCACTTAATATATCATCATTTTTTATCTCTCGCCATTTCCTCTCTCTCTACTCACTCATCTCTCTTCACTTTCTTTCTCATCACCTTATTTCTCATTTTTTCTTGCATCGATCAATTTCTATTTCTTCAAATGTTTTCTCCTTACTTTCTCACTCTTTATTTTTCATCATTCTTTCTTTCAAATTATTTTATCTCATTATTTATTACAAACTTTTAAAAGATTTTTCTCTTTGTAAATATATTTGTTAATTTTTTATTTAAGATTTAAAAAAAATAAATCTAAAAATTGTTTTTAGAAAATATTAACCAAAACTTATTGTTTTTTGAAAACTACAAAAATTATTTTCTGTTATCATTTCTGAGAACACAACTTTGAAAACAGAAAACAAAGCCAAATAGGCCCATAATTTTTTATTTTTCCTAACTTAATATTTACGGGATTACACTCCCACTATAATATCACATGATATTCCTAATTTCAAACTAGAAAAACTTTACCATCTGAGTTTACTAGCAAAGAAGAAGATGTGCCATCATCAATGAAACAAGGGATTCTACTCTGAAATCGGTAAGGGAAAATAAATTTTGTGTATTTATGGGTAACATATTATTGTTTTCATATCCAAAATAGCTTGGGCAACTCTTTTTTGCATTAGGGTTTTTAATTTTTAGTATATTTTTTCTTTAATCATTGTCCAGTTCTTGGTTTGATACTGGTTTTTGTAGTAATTTAAGTTTGTTTGATGCTCTGTTTCTGTTTGTGGGGATGTGTTGTTTTGGATTGAGTTTATTTTTAGAGTAATGATATGTCTACCCGAAATATGTATTCTCACATTACAGAAAGTGATGTGAAATTGCTTTTTAAAACAGTGAGTTCCAATTTAAATAAATGTGAAATTGTGACTCACTATTTTAAAAGCAGTGACATGTCACTATATGTAATATTTGGATGCACATATTATTACTTTTATTAATAATAATAGGCTTTTGATTTTTGTAGTGATTTGAGTAATCATTATGGGTTTATTAGGGTTTTTAATTTTGATATTCTTTTTTTCATTGACCATTGTAACGCCTTGGATAACCAAGACCGCTACACTGTGTACTTATAAAGGTGCAAGACTTGCTAATTAAGTCATTAATTTAAAAACGTGTCACTAAACGTGTATGAGCTAGGATTAAAAAGGTTTTGGTCTCAAAAATTTCACTTTATATATTTAAACAGTTATATACATGGGATCCCAAAAGAAACAAAGTTTAAAAGTTGGATTACAAACTCCTCAAAATACAGACAACTGTCAGCCATACTAAGGCAAAATGAACATTTCTGGGTCTCGCGTCCCTGCCTAAACCTCAACCGTGGCGGTTGAGCAGTTGGTCATGTACATTCAACTCGCAGAGCTTTCCAAGTCAGGGCTGAACAAGCTTGCCCTTGTCTTTATCTGCACCACGTAGCACCCGTGAGCCAAGGCCCAGCAAGAAAACATAACAGGCAATACAACCAATAACAACAGATAGTTAATTCATCAAGCATGACCAAACACTTGTTATTCCACATTAATCACTTAACACACATTGATAATAAAAAATGCAATTAATCGTTCTAACAGTCAAATCACACAATAACTAGGTCACATAATAATCAGGGCCGACAACTTAGCCCGCACCCTCTGTTTATCCCACTGACTCCGGTCCGCTTAAACCGAGCTTAGTGCATGTTAAGCTGTCCTCGGCTACCAGTGGCCAAGCCGCGCCATGTGCGCTAGTGTAACCCTTGGCACTCTTAGGCCGTTGGTTCACTATTTAGTTTACATGGCATAATACCATCCTTTTCAAGCATACACATTAGGGAACCCTTAGTCCCATTTGAGATATACAACCAGGTGCAGTTTTCTTACTTTTAGTCTCCACGTTCATTGGTTATGAGCGACGCTCCTTGAGCACGATCCGTTCCCGAGCCCTAGCTTTAACACCTAGTCACAACCAAGATATTGGATTCCATTAATATTCAAATAAAGGTTTCCGGGTACAATACTAGCTTCCGGGACATTGAATTCCACCAAGCACGGTGGGGAAATCGATCCCGAGCACCCTAGACTACATTCCCGTTCTTTAAAACCCTAAATGTTCAAGTACACACCTAAGGGTTGCGGCCCTGCCCTAAAACAGAACCAAGGCCACCCCTGAAAGAAGACACGCGTCGCGACCCTTCCTTTGGGCGCTGCGGCGCTTACCCCTGGCCGAGCCTCCCTGGCTCCTTTGCATCCTAGGGCCGCAGCGCTCTAGAACAGAGCCATGGCCCTTCCCTTCGTGCCCAGAAATTCCACCATTTTCAACATCTAAACCTTACCCAAAAATCATCCCAAAGCTTCCTAATTCAGAACCAATTAATACCAACACTTTTAGAATGACTCTAACAACTTAATTCAATTGAAAACCTAACTTAAAACTCATTGAAATCCTACTTTAAATTTCTGAAACTCAAGAATTTCAAAACACCCAACCAGCCATGCAAAACTCGAATTTAAACCTCTCATTCACCAATTGAAGCTTACCTCTTTTGCTAAACCACTTCTCTAAGCAAAATCCAAGTTAATTCCCAAGCTTCCAGCTTCAATTCAACCTTAAACATCAAAATCACAATTATCTCACTACTCAGAAAAACTCAGAGTTTCTAACCTCAAAAACACAATTTAATTCTCACCTTGGCCTTGATTAAATGTTCCTTGGATAGTCCTTGAGCTAAGCTTCTAAATCCCCACTGAAAACCTCTGAAATCCCAGCTCAAATCCTCCAATTTTTCTCAGTTTTTCTTGTGTTTTTTTCTAGTTTCCTTGAGAGAAAAGAGAGAGAGAGAGAAAAAGAGTCGGTCTAATCTTCTTTTCCACTAGCTTCTGTCTAACTAAGTCTATCATTTATCCCGTTAAGTCAATCCCGAGGCTCGGGGTGCCGGAAACGTCCCCTGAGGGCAAAACGGTAAATTTCCTCAATATTCCCGCCTAGACCTCCTAACCTCAAATATATCTCCATATATTTATTTCCATAATCCGACAGTCCAAATAACTAAAATACCCCTGATTTATCCAAAATCAAATGCTAAGCCTCGTTGTGACTTTTCCCGCTATCTAGCTCCCTAGGATCGCCTCAAGTCGCACGCTGCAAATTCACCCACATAATAATGTGGTTCTCACAATTATAACATTTAATCACAATTTAACATTCATATAATCAACACAGGCATACCTAACATATAATCATGTATTTAACCAATTAATTCATACATGGACCAAATATGCCCTCTCGGCACACTAATTAAGGCCCTTAAGCCATATTAGTGAATTTAGGATCGTTACAACCATTGTATGATTTTTGGTTTGATTTAGGGTGATAATTTTGTTACTTTGTTATATTACATGTTTGTAAATATGTTATAGCAATTTAGTTACCTCTATTGGTAAGATATATTATTGTGTTGGTATATATTGAACAGCCATATAAATTGCAAACGACTTTTGTAGTTATATATTTTTGTTAATTTTGTATGATTCTTGGTTACTTTAGCGTCGTTATTTTGTATTTATGTATTTGAACTAGTTGACAAAAGAGTTTTTATAAAGCTTTCCTCAATAGTAGTTGGATTTCATATGGGTTTGAATTTTAATTTTGATTCATGTTGGTCCTTTAAAATAATTAATTGGGCGATTGCTCTTTTTTTTTTGTAAAAAAAATATGTATTTGAATTTTAAGCTAAAATTGAAAGTAGAAATTTCATGTTTTCTTAATATTCAAAGAGTAATAATACGTGCACTAAATTTTTTTATTAAAATTTTAGATTAACTGACATGACACAATGGCTAAAAAAAGAGTAGGTCTCCCTTAAAAGTTACTTGGTCTAATATTTTGATACATAATTTTAATGCACATATCATTACTCATATTCAAATCGTTAACATTTTCTTACCTTTTCATTTTAAGATTACCAACTAATTACAAACTCAAATTTTTTAATCTCAAAATAAATAACAGTACAACCAATCATATTTTTATAAATAAATTATTTCATGATTTAAAATTTAAAAAAAATACAATTTTTAATCACAAATCAATCAATGCTTATAATTCTTAGTAATTAATAACTAAACTATTAACAAAATCAATGAGAATGTTATCTATAAGTTTTTAGTATAAAATCTGTCACTCATGAATTTTTTTTTTTTTTTGCGTTGTTATAATTTTTGTAATTATTCTATTATTACTACAAAAATATCTGTATCCACATATTTTACTTTTTTTTTTTTAGCAAAAGTTATTAAAACCTTTTTGGTCCTGCCAATAAGTGAGTTTGGAATCTTTATCCAACGGTCATTTTCGTTTTATTTTTATTTTAATTTTAATTTATATTGTTTGGGTGTCTTTTAAAGATTCTCGAAACACTTTTTTTTGGGGTACATTTTTAGTTACATTTGTATTAAAATTGTGCTCAAAACTAAACTTTTCAGCTGTAATGTTTTACTTTCCTTTGAGTCGAGTCCATCTTCGTTTGCTTCGTCCACGCGACGCAAGTCAGCCAAAGTACACAACCGCGTTCTAAGTTTAATAATAGATAATAATATCATCATCCAAAAAGAAGAAGTTAAATGATAATTATTATTATTAAAAAAAATAAGTCTTACAAGATATTGTTTGTGATTTTATATATATTACTATAAATGTTATATTATTATTTTTGGCTTTAGGTGATGTTTCCGTTTTTGCTTTACGCTTTCCTCAAAACGATTGCTTTGGGGTCTTGTCGATGAAGAGTTTTAAAAGGTTCCCATTATGTAAATGTAACTAAAAATATATGCCATTCAAAAATTAGGAATATTGATTCCTCAACTGGGTTTGATGGAACTCGTCAAATCCTTTTGGGTTAAGACAAAACCCTTTTCAAACATTCTACCATTTTCTTCAAATTTGACTTTCTAATGGCGTACAATTAAGCACCTCTTCTCCTATTCTTATGATTATTGTTAGATTATTCACCTTCCTTTATTATTGGGTTTTTATTTCTTTTTCTCTTTCTTAGATTATTATATGCACGTGAATGATCTTAAATTTTCAATTTTTTTCTCGTTTCGTCTGAGATAGATAGTTCTTTTTGGTCTGGCAGATTCTGCTCTGAATCGAAAGAGAGAAATAAAGGGTGTCTTTGTTTTTCTTTCTATATAGTTGTGTCCTTCAGTAGATTATTATTATTATTATTTTATTAATTATTTATTTACTCAAAATAAAGAAACAGAGGCTGGGAGCAAGAATCTCTTTTGTTATGACAATGTAAAAAAAAAAAAGTTGCTTTTTGAGCGAGTTGGGATCATATCTGATCTGGGTATTCTCTACTTCCACCGTTTCTGCAGTTTGTTGATTTGTTAAAGGTGAGTCATTTCTCCACTATTTGATTCTCTACTTTTTATTCTTTCCCTTTAAACCCAAATTAAAACATATATTGCTCAATGGCCATGTTGAGATGTAAGAAAGAATCTCTCTATATTTACCTAAACTCTCTCTCTACCTCACACACACACACACACAATAGCTTTGTAGTGGTAAGGGAGTTTGATGTTCAATTTCCATCTTTTTGCTTGGGCAATCCTGTGAAGCAAAAATGCCTGGTGGGTGCTTTTGTGTTTTTCTGCTATCTTATTTTTGTAGATAATTAAAATGGTTTGTTTAGACCTAATTGTTGGGGTTAGGGGCCCTTCTGCACATACTGTGAAACCCAGTTCGTTTTGCATTGCAGAGGAAGGAAATCCGTATGATTTCACTTTGTTTGCTTTGAAATTTTGATTTGATCCTGAAATTATTTTCTCTATCATGTACTAGCCATTGAAAATGAGATTACATTTTTCTGTTCTCATAGGTTAATGCTATGTGGATAATTACTTCCCATCTTTATTTGGCATAAGCATCTAGCGTCATGAATTCGTTTCTTCTCTTGTATTTTATGAAATTGCTTTAATGTATTCTGATGATTTATGTGCAGTTAAAAGCTTAATTGACCATGAGCAGATAACACTGCGCATTATGGGTTGGCTTAGCAAAATTTTTAAAGGCTCTAGCCACAAACTTTCAGAAGGTCACTACCATGACAAATATGGAGAAGAGTCAACTTCTTATGCTCCTTCCCATTCAGGGGTAAATAAGCCTATCATCTTACAAACCTCTCTTCCTTATTGCCAATTCCCTGGTATCGTATAATTTTAGGACTGTTTGTTTAATTTATGGTTAATTGAGGATGTATTTTTCATATCTTATTGTGGTTTTTGCTGGCATTAGTTTCTTCAAAAGACATTAGATGTTTGAGTGTTAATTAACGAATAAGTATTTCTTGATTTCTTTTCTAGATTATATAATCAGCTTTCTAATTTGCTTAACCCTCCTTACACATTTCAGTTTGGAACTTGAATGTAGGAAACGTGGTCTGAAAATGATAATGAAGAAATGGATCGTGCTATTGCACTATCTTTATTAGAAGAAAGTCAAAAAGGAAAAAGGTTAATTGGTGAGTGACTCTTAAAGCAATGCTTGTATATTCCAATTTTTGCTTACTTTTCCTTCTTCCAGTAAGAGAATCTTTGCTGATTAGCACTTCCAATTACGAAGAAGTGACAAAGCCATGAAAATGCTTTCTGCTTCATGTGCTCTTATAATGAAAATTGAGTTAAAACTTATCCCTTGCTGAACAGATAATGATTCTCAACTACAAGAAGATGAGCAACTTGCTAGAGCTCTACAAGAAAGTCTGAATGTGGAGTCTCCTCCCAGATATGAAAATGGAGGTGGATATGGGAATGGAAATGGAATTGGATATGGGAATAGTAATGGAAGTGGAAGTGATTATGGAAATGCAAATGGCTATGGAAATACAAATTCGTATCAACCCATCCCAGCAAATTCATATCAACCCGTCCCTGCTTACTACCCAATGGGATACAGGTATGTGGTTTATTAGATGGACCACTGTACCGTCACAAGTTTAATATGTAATGTTTTCCAGGCATTAAATTTCTTAAGAAATTTAAACAAGTAGTCCCCTTATTTTTTTTAGTAGGATCTGTGCTGGTTGCCAAACCGAGATTGGTTTTGGACGCTATCTGAACTGTTTAAATGCATTTTGGCATCCAGAATGCTTCTGCTGTCGTGCTTGCAACCTACCCATTTCTGATTATGAGGTATTTTTAAAACCATTATAATATGAGTTATCTGAGCAATGGTGTATTGGTATAAGATTTTTATTTATTTAACTAGTGGTTATTTTCTCTTTCCCCAGTTTTCTACATCTGGGAACTATCCTTACCATAAAACCTGTTATAAGGAAAACTATCATCCGAAATGTGATGTCTGCAAGCACTTCGTAAGTATTTTACTATAACCTTAAGCCATCATATTCCTGATCAATTATCATTTATCTGTTTTTTTTAACCTGGAATCATGGCATATATGTTAATAGACATACACTTGTACAACAAATATATACATGCCTGAACATATATGCATACATGCCAATTTTGTAAGCACATGAGTTTTGAGCTTGATGTGATGTTATTGCACATTCTTTTATACTTTTATATTCAATTTGATGTTAATTTCTCCAATGTATATACTCATTGTCAGTTTTGTTGCTTTTTGCAATATACATCTTTTGACAGATTCCAACAAACCATGCTGGTCTTATTGAATATAGGGCACATCCATTTTGGATTCAGAAGTACTGCCCTTCCCACGAACACGATGGCACTCCTCGGTGCTGCAGCTGTGAGAGAATGGAGGTTCGTAATTCTTATGCTCTCCAAGAAAATCTAACCTTTTTTTTTTTTTTTTTTTTGCAAATATTTGATACAATGGTGTATGTCTCATTTTGTGTAGCCACGAGACACGCGCTATGTCACGCTTAATGATGGTCGAAAGCTCTGCCTAGAGTGTCTTGACTCTGCAATCATGGAGACCAGTGGATGCCAACCCCTTTATCTTGATATACAAGAATTTTATGAAGGTTTAAATATGAAAGTAGAGCAGCAAGTGCCCTTATTACTTGTTGAAAGACAAGCACTAAATGAAGCCAGAGAGGGAGAAAGAAATGTAATGGCACATTGTCAGACTATGACATATCTTACAGATTCATACTTTTCACGTTTTAGATTAAGGTTTTATACTTTTCATGTTTTAGGTGGGCATGTCAGACTCTGAATAAGTTTTTCTGGCCTATGTTTATGATGTATGTCTTTAAGCTCAAATGAGGTATAAATAAGTTTCCAAGTATCGGAAAGTGCATGTGATTGTTCCAGTGTCCTCACTAAAGGAGTTATTGTGTCTAGCTAATAGTTTCTTTATGCTGCAGATGTGTGTAATTGCTTCTTCTGTCCATATTAAATTCAAGCATTAGGCTATTTGTCAAGTGTTTTGTTCTCGTTTGCTATGCTAAATTTTTATTCAATGTTTGTCAATTGGCAGGGTCATTATCACATGCCTGAGACCAGAGGTCTCTGCCTCTCGGAGGAACAAACTATCAGCACTGTAAGAGTTTTCTGGAATATTTTTTGTTTGCTTTGTACAGTTGTTTTTAACAAATTTTGATAATTGCTGAGCAACTTATTCTAACCTGAAAATCTTCAGATTTCAAAGCGACCAAGGTTTGGAGCAGGAAACCGAGCTGTGGAGATGATAACAGAACCCTACAAACTAACACGTCGCTGCGAGGTGACTGCAATTCTCATCTTGTATGGACTCCCAAGGTAAATTATTTTAGCACTTTGCATTATCAAGTCAAATCGAAACAGTTTTGGAATCTTATGAAATGCTTAAAAGGAACAGAGAAACTAAACTAAACTTAATACGCTTCTTACCAAAAGTAAAACACATGTTTTGGCTGCCTATGCAGGTTGCTGACGGGGTCCATCCTAGCTCATGAGATGATGCATGCATGGCTACGGCTGAAAGGTGATTTTTCTTTTGATACATATCTCAAAATTAGTTGACTAAAAATCTTTGTTTTGGGTTCTGTTTTGTTTCAAGAAAGTTGTCTCTCTCAAATGGTATTAAAGAAACTTTGCTGTGTGTTCTTGAAGGTTATCGAACACTAAGTCAAGATGTAGAAGAAGGGATTTGTCAAGTGGTTGCTCATATGTGGTTGGATGCAGAACTCACGTCTGGCTTAGATAGCAATGTTGCTTCTTCCTCCTCGTCCTCGATGTCTTCTTCCTCTGCCGCATCAAAGAAAGGGACAAGATCACTCTATGAGAAGAAGCTAGGTGAGTTCTTCAAGCATCAGATTGAATCGGACATTTCTCCAGTCTACGGAGATGGATACAGAGCCGGTCAACGGGCAGTACAGAAATATGGTCTTCGGAGGACCCTTGATCATATTCGAATGACGGGGACTTTTCCTTATTGATTTTTATTTTTTGGTTCTTTACAGAAAGAACCAAAGCTTGGCCGTCTGATTTTTTTTACTCCTGACCCGATTATCATTATCAGTGCATAGATATCTCATTCATATCATTATAGTGTAGTTTTTTTTTTGGGGGGGTTCTGTAATAAGGTTAGTTTCCAGAGGTGTTGATTTAATTTGATTATGGTTTTGAACAAGTATTTGTTTATTGCCTCAAATACGTAAAAAAAAAAAAACAAAGGGGGCGTATTCATTTGGCAATGAGTAGGGAAATTTGAGGCTATTTGCTTTCTAATACCCATTATTTAAACAATATGCCAATTTTGATAATTGTCATTCTCATTTAAACTTTCCTCTCTCAAATCATCTTCTTTCTCTTCTCTCATTCTATCTCCTTTATCCTTCTAGAGAATCACCCATAAAAAAAAACATATAAAAAAATTATCATCCATAAATGTCACTAACACCATTTGCACCACCTTCCCTAAAACTACCCACCCTCCATTAACGCCAATTTTTTCCTCTTTTTTTCTTATGTTTTTAATAATTCAAAACTTAACCTCAAGAAAAAATTCATTTGCGATACTAAATTGTGGATTTTGAGCACTTGTGTATATCATTTTTTGATTTTGTATGCGTTTTTTTTTTCTTCTAGATTTGAAACTCTGAAACGGCAGATCTTCGAGCAAATTTGATGCTTAACGATAGTCTAGCGATGGTCCCATGAAAACTTAAATTTTTTAGGTAAATAGCTATTGTCTCGGGAAAACTTGATTTTTATGCAAAAGATGATGTCAAATCGATGCTTAACAATGATCCCATGAAAACTTAATTTTTTAGGTAAAAAACAATGCCAAATCAATGTTCAACGATGGTTTGCGATGAAGTTTGATAAATTTTTTGATGAGGCATACACTTTTGGTTTGAGATGTTTTTTTTAATTTTTAATTTTGATATTTTTTTTCAAGATCTATATATTTAGAATGAGTAGATCCTTAAATTTGGAGTGTGTAGAACAACAAATTTCGATTATTTAAGTCTCAATTTTCATTATGGCCTCGAATGACAGATCTCGAAATTTTTTGTTCTACACCCCAAATTTAAGATTATGCACATTTTTAAAGTGTAGATCTCAAAAGAAAAAAAAAAAAAATCACAAATTGACAATTGAGTGGAAAGTTATGTCTCACCAAAGTTTTTACAAATTTCATTGTAAACCATCCCTAAACCACCGTTAAGTATTGCTTGGGCCTCGTTTTTGACTAAAAAAATCAAGTTTTATTGGAACAATCGCTAGAACTATCGCTAAGCATCGATTTGACATTGTTTTTTGCTTAAAAAAAATAAGCTTTTATGAGATCATTGTTAAGCATCGTTTTTTTGTTTGTTAAAGAATTCAAGAATTCATGAGACTATCGCTAGACCATCGTTAAACATCAATTTTGCTAGAAAATATGCATTTTTCTTAGTTCCAGATATAAAAAATAAAGAAGTTAAAAAATTCTTGTACACAAATGTTTGAAATCCATAAATTAGTGTCTTAAGTAAATTTTTTCTTCGGTTTAAGTTATAGATTGGATTTTCAATCTTTAAAATATAAAAATGTTGCTTCAATGATATGGTGTAAACGTTTTTTTTTTTTTAATTTTTTTTTTGTATGGTCATAGAAAGAGAGCATATTTTATAATTAAGGCATATTAGGAAGCATACATCCTCAAATTTCCAAATGAATTAAAAAAAGTTGAATAATTGATCAATTTGGAGTCATCATTAGAAGAAATTCGTGATAATCAATGCCCATGATCAAGATCAATATTCGAATCATTGAAACATACTCCTGATACGATTTGGCATCTCCTAGACGATTTAGCATTCGTTGCAGTCCTTTGGGTGTTATGCATCCACAACCTTCATCCATTTCGCTCTCTTCCAATATTTGTCCTTATCTCGTTTAATAGCTTCACGAACTCACCGAAATCCAACAAATTGTTGCCAGGTCTTTGGCCTCCTTAGATGACATGGATGGATTCTCTGTTGGAATAGAAGTGGCAAAACACATGGTCGTTCTCTTCCTCGTGGGTCTTTTAATTTTGGTAAGATAAGCAGTGCCTAGTTTTTTTTTTTGAAAGTAAAACCAAGGATTTTGTTCAAGAAAGAATTAAGGACCAAGTCTAATACAACACTTTTTTGATAAGCCAAAATGACAAATTTTTACCCTAGAGGGCAAGCATACAGTAACAACGATCAATAGACCAATATACAATAGTACATATGCCAAAGTCATGGTCGTTAACAATAGTAGGTGTAATGAAACAATCCTAGGTACTTACTACCAATTTCCAAAAGAAAACAATCCAAAAGCACAAACATAAACCTAAAACAAAGCAATATGAAAACAACTAACTAAGACAACAAAGCTAGTAAAATATAACAAAAACACTAGATGAAGGAAAACGCATCTGAAAGACACAGTAAAACCATATTTAAGAAAGACCAAAACCATATTTAAGAAAGACCAAAATCATATTTAAGAAAGACCAGTGGTGACCATGTAGGATTATGATTTATACTCTTTTGGATCATGTATTTTGCTCTACTACTTGTTAGGACTCTGTGTTTTCATAAATTACTTTTTGAATTCGGTATTTTGTAAAATAGTTCAAGTAGACCCTTAAACTCAATTTTGATCAAAACTTTTTGAACTAAACACTACAACAAAATAGGCATTTAATGGCTACATAGGGGAGACATTGTAGACATTTAATGTCTCCCCCTAGGGGAGACGTTGTTGCAGGAGCCATCTAAAGTGGCCCTATGACGTCTTCCATGGGAGACTTTATAGACATCCAACGTCTCCCCCTGGGAGACGTCATAGGGTATACGTTTACAACCTATGACGTCTCCCAGGGGGAGACGTTAGATGTCTACAAAGTCTCCCCATGGGAGATGTCATAGGTACCTACAACGTCTCCCATGGGGAGACTTTGTAGACATCCAACGTTTCCCCCTGAGAGACGTCATAGGTTGTAAACGTATACCCTATGACGTCTCCCAGGGGGAGACGTTTGATGTCTACAAAGTCTCCCCATGGGAGACGTTGTAGGTACCTATGACGTCTCCCATGGGGAGACTTTGTAGACATTCAATGACTCATATAACGAGTCATCATTGGTTTTTGTATTTTTTTAAAAAATAATTAAATAATTATTTTCAGTATATTAATTAATAGAATTAAATATATTAAATTTTTTTTGAAATAGAATTAAATATATTGATTAAAAAATCTAAATTATATGCAAATTTAAATTGTGAATTTTCATTAATAAAACCGAAATATGTATATAATATGTTTTTGCTAGCTAAATATACAAAATTGTAATATTTATTGTTAAACATACAAAATTAATAAATATTACATTAGCTAGCTAGACATATAGTAAGAAAGAAAAAGTAAAAAAAAAAACCTAATATGTGGGACGATGACTTTGAATTATCGGTAGCATATGGTTCGCCCAGTGTTGTCGCATTTCATTAATCTGTGCTGGTGTATAAGGCGTAGTGTTTAGCTATAAAAAATACAAAGTAAAATATATTAGTTAATTATTATTTGACTATATATACTTTAATAATAAATAAATTGTTAACTTTGTATAAATTTATATACATACCTCTTTCTTCAATTAACGTCCAGGTCGTGAATGTTCAATGTAATCCTTCAACATTCTCATCACATAATATCCACATGCCACATTGTCTGGTTGGCGCAGACACTAATATTTAAATAAAATGTCAAGCAATTAATAGTAAAAATATTAGTAAAATTCAAGTATAAATTTTTAAAAGAATTAAAGTCGTAGTTACTTACTTTCGGTTGCACAATTTCTATATTATTTGGAATCTCGGGAGGTTTTGGTAGACTGGTCAGAAAAAGATTGAAAACATTGACTATTACTGCCACAATTTCTTCACGGTTTTTCAATTATGAGTTTACCAGATCACAACAACAAATGTAATATGCATATGGGGCCAATATAATCAACATCCAATGATTACTGCACAAGAAAAACAATACTTAGTATAAGTCTCCAACACAAATGTTATAAGGACTAAGTATCTGACAGTAACAAATTTTTGAACTTACCCATGGTTCCAGGGGACAATCGTAAGTTGCTCACTTGATCTTAATTGATTACAGCGCTTGAACATACCTTGAACACGCTCTTCAAATGAACTTCCTTTAGTGGCTACAACATTAGGATTGAGAAATAAAAACTTATTTTGTCGCCCTTGTTCTACTAAAAAATTGTATAACAACCTATTAAAAAAAAGTAGTAGTCAAAAATATAATTTAGGAAATTTGTTTTTAAAATAAATCAAATAAGAAAGGTTAATTAAAAAACTTGTCAGATACCTCATGTAGCAAACGACAACTCCTTGTCCAATCTTTTCCATTCGAATAAATTGAAGTATGTCCTTTTTGCATATGTAAAGACTTGAAATAGATTGATCGAATACATCCTCTCTATGCCTGTATTGACACAGTCATCGTCATTCCAACGAGATATAATATTGTAAATCTGTTCCAAAGGACTAGTCTCTTATGTCAGAGGATCACTCAAATGTTGTATTCTTTCTCGGGGTCGTTGTGTTGAGGGAGAAATTGGTCGTTCTGATATGTTATTACTTCTAGAACAAGTCTGTAAAATAATATTAATAATTAGAAAATTTACAAACAAATTGAAACATATAATAACAAATATGATTATATAAGCATGATACATCACCTGTTCATGTATATCATCAGATACGATGACCAATTCCTTAGGCCATGATATAGGATGCCCAATAGCATGAATGACTATGTACATATTCTGATTAGGTTTTGCATAAGGAAGAGGCGTCACTGGCTTAATAGCATCGGTAATCACTACTTGGTAGTTGTTACTCGACTCTTTGTCAATGAGCTTGCCTGATGCAACAATATTGGATAGCGAACCAATGGCTAACTGACAACTAGGTACCTGCACATTATAATAAGTAGCATTATGTATATATGTGTGTATGCATGTACATACATAGTCATTTTCAACTATCAAATTGAAATTACCTCAGACACAAATGATGCTGGTGGGTCAGGCTGATAGTAAGATGGTGCTGGTGGGTCGGGCACATAGCAAGATGGCCCTGGAGGGTTGGGCACATAGTAAGATGGTACTAGTGGGTCGGGTACATAGTAAGATGGCCCCAGTGGGTTTGGAACTACTGGTGAGACTCCAATATTGGATCCTGAACCACTCTGTTGGGCCATGAAATTTCTCAACATTTCCTCTTGTTTACGAAAACGTTCTTCTAGACGCGCTTCTTGTTGACGATGTCGTTCTTCTTGTTGACGAAGTCTTTCCTCAAACTCATTTCTCATAGCGCTAGCCGAAACAATATCTTTCGATTTCTCTTTCATTTTGGTAGGTTTCGGAGTATCCCAAAACAATGCGGGGGACACACCATGACCTTTAGCCCGAACACGCCCTCGTGGCTCGTGGGTGCCCAATGCCCTCGTCAACATATGCTGTTAGTGAACTAATTGTGAAAATTATCACATATTTACATTGCATATGTATTATATCTATGAAGATAAACTTACTCGATATAAGGCTGAATTTCATTAATATTTTGTAATACTAGACGATGTGCTTCATCTAGTTCATCCTGACTCACTACGCCAACAACACTACCACGACGACTGTGAATCTCAGCATTATTAACTTCATTTACCCTAATCCTCTGTACACCAGCCATGTATTCAGAACAAAATTCAACTGCCTCTTCAGCAATATAACATTCCACAATGCACCCTTCTGGGCGACTTCTATTTCTGACATACCCCTTAAGAATATTCATATATCGTTCAAATGGATACATCCATCTTAAATAAACGGGACCACAAAATCTCAATTCTCTAACCAAGTGAACTGTAAGATGAATCATTATATCAAAAAGGAAGGTGGGAAGTATTTCTCCAGCTCACACAAGACCTCAACAATTTCATCATGTAACTTGGGTAACTTAATATGATCAATCACCTTACAACACAATGACTTGAAAATCAAACATAACCTTGTGATAATCTCTCGAACTTTTTGAGGTAAGATAGAGCGAATTGCCACTGGTAGCAAGTGTTGCATTAGAATATGACAATCATGAGATTTCATACCACTCAGAGTACAACTTTTTATGTCTACCAATGACTTTATATTTGATGAATATCCATCTGGAACTTTTACATTAAATAGACAGGAACAAACTTCCTTCCTTTCATCTTTAGTGAGGGTGTAAGCAGCAGGAGGCAAGTATGTTCGCTTCTTATCTATTTTCGGAGTTAATCCTTCACATATACCCATTGCAGTCAAGTCTTTTCTAGCCTTAATTCCGTCCTTAGTTTTCCCAGGAATATTCAACAAAGTTCCAATCAAACTATTACATACATTTTTTTCTATGTGCATAACATCTAAATTATGGCGTACAAGTAAGAATTGCCAATATTCAAGCTCGAAAAAAATAGATTTATTTTTATAACAACTTTTGGGCTCTTCCATAACCTTAGCCTTCCCACGACCCTTCCGCCTTGTAGGTGTACGAACTTTAGGCTTACCTAACTTAAACATGATTTTAGACATCTTCTCAAGTAATTCATTCCCATTTAAAGGTTGAGGAGCCTCCTCAAACTTTTGTTCGCCATTGAATGCCGTTTTCCAAGTTCGATATTTATGCGTACTAATCAAGAACTTCCTATGACCCATATAACATATTTTTCGGGAGTGTTTTAAGTATTCAGAACATGTTTTTTCTTCACAAACGGGACAAGCCTTATATCCTTTCACACTAAACCCGGATAAATTTCCATAAGCAGGAAAGTCATTGATAGTCCACAACAATACAACTCTAAGATTTAATTTTTCTTGCCTGTACGCACAAAGTTTTCAAATCATCGATAAGTGGCGACAAATATACGTCGATGTCATTACCAGGTTGTTTAGGTCCCAATATCAACAATGTCAACAAGGTAAATTTTCTCTTCATGCACAACCACGGGGGTAGATTGTAAATAACAAGCATAACATGCCAACAACTATACTTACTACTAAGAGAAGTGTGTGGATTAATCCCATTAGTCGAAAGACCTAGACAAATATTATGAGATTCATTTCCCAAACAAGGCCACTTCAAATCAACCCTCTTCCAAGATAGGGTGTCAGCTGGATGCCTTAATTTACCATCATTTATTCTCTCATTAGCATGCCACGATAAATTTTTAGCATGTTCAGCATTTTTAAACAATCTAATGAAACGAGGAATAGGAGGAAGGTACCACAAGACCTTGGCGGGTACTCCTTCCTTGACATCCTCACTGTAGCACCCTGGTTACCCCAGAACAGTTACGGTGAATGGTGAACCAGAAATTTGACCCACTACCCGAGTCTTTTGGTTAAAAACGTGCTCTAAGTGTTATTAACAGGTTAAGGTGGAAAACCAACAAAGAGGAAATGATATATTTTATTTAGTATATAACTGCTCGTGAGCTTAACAAAACATTTACAAGATATTTACAACTCAAAATGGTCACTACTGTTTCAAATTTACAAACCCGCCGACCTAAGTGGAAAAATAGGGTAAACCCCCTAGTTCCTCTGAGAACTCCTTGGCCGTGGTGGTCAAGCGGCCGCATATGTACACATCACCATCTAAGCTCTCCACTCAAGGTTGGGTGAGCTTTTCTTTCCCTTTACTTGCACCACATAGCACCCATGAGCCAAGGCCCAACAAGAAAACACAATATAGCATGATATAATGTCAACAATGATCATAATAATCATTCGAGACTATCAGTCCAAAACAGATAGGTGACAGTCGCAAAAGTCACTAAGTTGGGTATAGCTCCCTTTAGCCTTGTGACGATAGGGTCACTGGGGATTAACAGATAAGTGAACCTTTCACTAGCTTAAAACATGATAGGTGCATGGTGACTGGTCACCAACATAACCTTCCTCATGACCATAGAGTCATAACCCTGGAACATCGTTCCCTAGCCATGTGACAAACAGTCACCTAGGCCTTGGCTCTGAGTAACTAGCTTAGACTAGTCAAGCGCTTATAGGTTCATCGACCTTAGGGTCGGTCCAGCGTTAATGCCTTAGGGCTATTCAACGCTAATATCGATTAAATCTAATCTTCATTCGGCCTTGCGTTCAGAACGCTTATGCCGTTTCTGACTCTTAGGTCAGTGTCCCTGACTAGTCAGTACCATATACAAGTAAACAACATTCACTAGCATTTAATATGCAATCCATGTCCACATTTATCAATCAACATACCTCAATAACAATCACGCATGTCATATATACACAGGGTACATTTTTCTTACCTCAGATTCAAGCTAGAATGAATAAAAAAACGACCCTTGAGAACGATCAACTTTTAGTCCTTTAGCGGTCACCTAGTCATAACCAAATACGGGACATCATCAATAAAAATGATCAACATAGGTTTCCAAACCAATATCTAGCCTCCGAGACATCAATCCAAACTAATACAAGTAGTAGGAACAATCCCGAGGCCTAAAACTATGTTCCCGGGGTCAAAACACACAAACGGGCTCAAACCTGCCCAAGGGCTGCGGCCCTGGCACCTTGTGCCAAGACCCCCAGCCACTCCTAAAGCAAGGGTCGCGATGCCCTATACATAGGGCCGCGGTGCCCAGCAAGCACAAATCCTCCCACATGCTTCTTCAAGCTAGGGCCGCGGTACCCTAAGAACAGGGCCGCGGCCCCCAACCCAGAACACGCCTAAACTCGTTTTTCTTCATTCCAAACCCTCCAAAAACATACCTAACACTTCCAAATCATCAAATCAAAGTTCCCAAGCTTCCCAATGGTCCAAAACCATCAAAACCCAAGGCTCAATCGAACCAAAAACTCAACGATTCACAAAATCCAATTCAAAGCTTAGAAACTCTAAAAACTCAAAACTTAAACTTAGATTACCTTTGATTGGGTTGTTTCTCGTCAAATCCTTCGGCTGAGAAGCTTCTAATCTTTCCTAGGATAGCTATGCCTCGATCCTCTCTTGATTCCGACTCCTAGAACTCGAGATTTCTTCGAAAAGGCTTCGAACGGTAAAAATGAACTAACGAAAAAGAACGAGAGGTTTTCTAACGTACTTTCTATCTGACAAGCTACTTCAAGCTTAAGTAACCTCAAATAAAACCTAGTGCTCGGGGTCCCAAAAACACTCCCAGGGGTATTATAGTCAAAACTTCCAGAATTTCATCCTGATCTCAATAACTCCCAATTTATCATCAACTAAACATTCTTATTACCCAATAATTGACCCAACCGCTAATCCATTATATAGGACTGTCTCATGCCGAATAGCTCGAATATATCTCCATAATAATGGAATCTCATTTCACAAATCACAATATGCACCCAAATATACAAATATACCCTTAACAGGCCAAATTATAAAAAAAACCCTAATATTCAAAATGTGGACCCACATGCATGCATATAACATCATATTATAATATAATTCACATAAACATGCATATATTCATTTAATGGAATAATTAAGCAATTATGGCCCTCCTGGCCTACTAATCCAGCCATTAAACCGCATTAGGGATTTCGAGGCATTACACTCACCATTTCTTTTCTTTTGCCATCGTGACTCACCACAAGTAGGACACATTTTTGCATCTGCAAAGTCATTCCTATATAATATGCGATCATTAGGACATGCATGAATTTTTTCATATTGCATGCCCAATGAGCATAATGTTTTCTTTGCTTCATAAAATGAAGTTGGCATTTCATTACACTCCGGCAACAAATCATTAAAAAAAAAAGTAGATCAGTCATCCCTTTATCACTCCAACCATGTTTAGCATTCAAATTGTACAGCCTAAGGAGTGTGGATAACTTTGTAAATTTTTTACAACCGGGGTAAATCGGTTTCTCAGCATCACTAAGTAGTGTCTCAAACTTATCTGGGTCTACTCCAGATCCATAATGTGCGTCATCAATCATATCATCTAATGCATCACAATTCTCCTCTATTATATTCCTCCTTACTTCATTGGGTCTACTCGGTGGAGTTGGAGAGACATGCATTCTCTCCCCATGCATATACCAAACCGTGTAACTTTTGTCGATTCCATTGAAAAATAAGTGTTGTTTGATCTTACTAAGATCCATTTTCCTTACATTTCCACACTTAATACATGGGCAACGAGTAAGTTTTAGGTCTTTCACATTTTCCGAACAAAATCTTAAGAATAAATCAACTCCGTTTTTATATTCCACGGATAACCTATTTGCTGACATCCATTTTCTATCCATATCTTCTCCTTTGTCTATGAAAAATTAAACAATAAAAACTAAATAAGCATACGACCGAGCACATGAAAAATTGGGCAGCATTTCTTCTATATTAGTAACCTAGCCATCCGTCAATCTTATCAAATCCAATCAAATAAGCACAATACAATTCAAATATAATAATAGAATACATAATTCTAGACAAAATCGGACAGTATTTCCCCTATAATAGTGATCTAACCATTTGTTAACAACAAGTCAAACAACACACAATAAGTTTCTTCCTTATAGCTCCGCAGCACACAAACAAATTTTCCAGAACCTACTTCACTAAAACATAGTTCTCAACCTTCTGTTATCACCGCAACACACAATTTTAATCTCAGAACCTACTTCACTATGGATGAATATTTAAGATATTCAAACTCCTCTAACAAAAATTTAATAATACTAAAACAAGAAATAAGATAATGTACGTACCTCTTGCTATTAATAGTCTTAGATAGCAAATTTACTTCACTTTGCAATGCACTTTCCTATTCAATTCACAACCTACAAAATTAAATTAATTAATAAATAAAATATTACTAAACAAATATCACTAAATAATTGGATTAACAATAACTTATTCTTGCAATTTTAGAAACTTGAAAACCTCAAATGTGTGCTTGAAATAGAAATTTTGAGGCAAAAATCTCTCTAGTTAAAATCACAACCTACAAAATTAAATTAATTAATAAATAAAAGATTACTAAATAAATAAAAAAACATAATATATATAATCAACCTACTTCAATATTAATAAAACATTTAAAATATATTTATACAAATATATATAATTTTTGAATTAAATAATAATATAAATTAAAAAAATCATAAACATAAATACTTGAATTACTTATATCTATACATGCAATTTAGTATGTAAATTAAAATTAAATTATTTTTCTTATTTTAGATATATATATTAATACTTAATCAACCTAAAAAATTAATTAAAAAAATCTACAATTTTTGGATTAAATAGTAAAAAAAAAATTAAAAAAACAGTAAATAATGTGATATAATATTAATATCCCAATTATATATGTCAAATCTTCATTAAAATTATTTTTTAAACTTTAAACAAATATTTCTAATATCCTAAAATTACCCAAAACCGCAACATATACAAATACCCTAAAATCCCATAATTAACCAACTATAATTAAAGAAAATAAATAAAAAACATTATTCTGACTATTATACATTAATTAAATCTTAAAAACATACCTAAAATTGATTTTTGGAGATGAAAATCATGCAAAATCGGAGGTTGAGTTCGCCCAAAATCGCCAGAAATCACTCTCTTCCGCCTCTGGTTCGTGTGGCTCGGGGAAGAAGGAGGTGCAATAGGGTTATATACAGGGCAGGCCTCTAACGTCTCCCCTGGGAAGACGTGCAGACTTCCAATGTCTTCCCTAGGAAGACGTCCGTTGTAGCACGTCTTCCCAAGAGAGACGTTGGAAGTCTGCACGTCTTCCCAGGGAAGACGTTGGAAGTGTCCACGTCTTCCCTGGGGAGTCATTAGAAGCCTCCCATTGTCAGACTTATATATATTTAATTATTTTATTTCGATTTTTTAATTTATTCTAAATAACGTCTCCCACTACTTTTAATGACTTATACACTTAGTCATAAACAAGAACTTTTGATAACTTACACCCTTAGACTTGAAATATCCCTGATTACTTTTAATGTCTTACACCATTGGTGTAAGTCATTATAGAGAGTCATTAAAAGTGAAAATTGTTGTAGTGAAAATCACAAATAATTCATCATACTAACAACTCAGAACAAAAACAAAACTATTTTCCCTAACAACTGTGTTGTTAATTATATTCAATTTTTTGTTCATCAAAATCAAGTTTAGGGTTCTGTTTGAACTATTTTACAAAACATAGGGTCCAAAAAATAATTTATCAAAATACAGAGTCCAAAAAATAACTTGTCAAAACATAGAGTCCAAAAAAGTTTGGACAAAACACATGGTCCAAAAAGTATAAACTTTTACTATTATTTGGGTAGAGAATCGAAGTTTGGCGTGATGGGAATTATAATAGAGGAAAGCGGTAAAGCAAAATTAATATATAATTCATTAAGGTATTATATCTCTTACATGATTATGAAACTTAAACGATAAATATTTTTTTCCAAAAAATAAAAATAATTATAATATATATTATCAATATAGTAGTTTCACCTAGGCTTCCCAAGATCCAAACCAATCTTGGGTTTAATCAATTCAAACCTATAAAATTATCAAAAAATTAGATTAGATTGGATTTGAAAATTTGATATTAATTGAATTGGTTTGGTTGACGAATATGACTATCAAAATCAAGGATTGAAATCAGCTGTCCCAAAATTGTGTCCCAATCCCTGCCCCCACCTATTAAAATATGCCACGTCATTAATGAGTTACTGTGTTTTAACAGGGTTAAAACCATCAATAACACCGTTAAATCTGGTCTTCTCTTCGTCACCCTCGTCGCCTCTTTTCCTTCTCTTTTTCTGGCTCTTGCACCATCTCCGCTTCAATCATACTTTTTTTTTTTTATAAACCAAATAGAATAATAAACTTAGAAGTTACTTTCGAATTATAATTAAAATACACATTTTGGACTCTAAAATAATAAGACACCATAATATAACCGATAAATAAAGTCATATCTGTAAAGGTAACTAATCAGTATCTTAAGATAACTAATTTTCTACAAATAACTTTTGGATAACATAAAAGTATCTTAAATAATAAGACATCATAATATAATCTAAAAATGAAGCTATATTTTTAAAAGTAATTAATTAGTATCTTAAAAGAACTCATTTTCTATAAATAGATTTTGGAGTTAACCAAAATGTACATGAAATAATATGATATAAAAATGAAACTTTTTATGAAAAGGTAACCAATCAGTATCGTAAGCAACTAAAATGTTATTTTTGAAATTTCTAAAAAATAGAAAGTACATGATTTCGTGAAAACTTTCATTTCAGGTATATTATTTTGGGAATTTTTAAAAAATATGACTTTTATACTATCAATATGCAAAAATATGAGAATTATACTTTTCTTAATTTGTATGGGAAAATTTATTAAAGACAAAATTAAAGTATGAGAAACACAATTAGTAGCTAACTAAAATATAGAAATGCCACATTTTTTTATCATAGTTGTGTTTTATTTGATTTTGAAGGTAATTTTATTTTATTGTTTTATTTTTTCCTTCATTTTTTGATTATTTTTTCAGTTATTTTTTATTTTTTTCTTACTTATTTTTTCTTCCATTTTTTCCTTTTTCTTTTTTTTTTTCTACCAATTTTTTCCGTCATTATTTTTTCTTTCAATTTTTCCATTCTTCTTCAACTTCTTTTCATTTTTATTCATTTATCTAGTTTTTTTCTTTCATTTATATTGTTTTGTTTTTTTTTTCATATTTTTTCAATTTTCTTTCTTTTTTTTCCCATTTTTTCCTTCTATTTTTTTTCTTCATTTTTGTATTTGTTATTTTCTCCTTCCATTTTTTTTTTCTTTTTTCACACATATGAGCTTTTTTTTTCTTTTTTTCTTCTTCCATTTTTTCTTTTCTTTTCTTTTCCATTTTTTTCTACCAATTTTTTCTTT
This sequence comes from Humulus lupulus, assembly GCF_963169125.1. NCBI lineage: Eukaryota > Viridiplantae > Streptophyta > Magnoliopsida > Rosales > Cannabaceae > Humulus > Humulus lupulus. The sequence continues at coordinate 191,043,988 of NC_084802.1, forward strand.
CATGTTTTTTTTCTTTTTATTTTTCTTCTTCTTCTTTTCATTTTTATTTATTCATCTGTTTTTTTTTTCCTTTCATCATTTCTTTAGTTTTTTTTTTCTTATTTTTTTTTTCATTTTTTCACACATATATTTTAACATTACATAATTATTTTACTATTTTTTTTATTTATTATCTTTTATTATTGTAATTTTTTTATAGTTCTTTTCACTATATGTAAAAAAATTCAAATCAAAATTTTCAACATTTTCTTTATACTGTAACACTTATAGAAATACCAAAATTTGGAAATAAAACTAATAAAAATATGAAAACCTGAATAGGTAACTGGTTACCTTCACGTTTTTTGTGTGCATATTTCTGGGGGTAACTGGTTACCTTCACGTTGTGGTGTGTGTATATTTATGGGTTGTTTATGATAATTGGTTACCTATGTTACTAAAATCATAGTTACTTCTTCTTCCTTTTTTAATGAAGTGTTCTTCCTCTTTTTCTTTCAAATTTGATGTTTCTTTTCATATTTAATATGAGTAACTCGTCACCCCTCTTATGGTAACTGGTTACCCCTCTTATGGCAGAAAGTTACTCCTCTCAAGATAATTGATTACCCCTCCTGGTACGTGTTATTTAACCTAGCTCTAGAGTTTTTTTTTACATAACTGTCAAAGAACAATCTAGCTCTAGAATTTTTTTTTACATAACTGGTTACCTTACCCAGGATTTGAAAAAAGAAACGTACAATCTAAAAAAATAGGAAAAAATGTTTATAATAAATAAAAAATAATTTTAAAAACAATTCATATTACAAAATTTTTTTGCAAAACCAACCAAAGGAAAATTTAATATAAAATTAGTAATATAAAAACAATATAAAAAAGCTAAAAAAAAAAATTAAATTACAAACATACCCTTTCAAATTAATAAAACTTGATTAAGAGTAAAACTATGGCATAAACCAACTTTTATATAAAAATATGGGAAAATAAACCCATAAAAGTGAAAATTCTTAAAAAAAAAGCCATAGATTAACTTATTTTGAAAAAAAAAAACATTATTTTTGCATACTCTATTAAAAATCTCATATAAAATGTAATTTCCTTTATTATTTTTGAAATTTAGTATTTTTTGATGAGTGATAAAACATTTTTGTAAATAAAAAATTATATATGATTTTTGGAATTAAAACACAATTTTCAATTTTTATGACAATTAATCCTAAAATATGAAGTTCTACAAGGTACGGTTATCATGATATATATAGTTCATTCTGATCCAAAATAATCCTACCAGGAGTGGTATTCACAAGATTTTATTTTTACTTATGGTGGATGACTTGATGGCACATTTCATTTTCACTTGACTCTGCAACATGTAAGCTGTTACATAGAAATAGCAGATATATCCCACTCGTGAGGTGTGATTTTAAAAAAAAAAAAATGTAACACGCCTAAATTCAAGTCATTTTCTTTACTTAGTTTATATATGTTATAGGACTTCCATCCCTTGTTCTATGAATGACTTGTTAGAATATTATTTATTTGGTATATAAAATCAACTAATTGATTTAATATATTAAAGTCAATATTTAATTTATTGACAAAATATTCTAATTAATGGTCAACATTGTTTGTTACCTGATTTGTTGTTACCCGATTTTTCATATCCCAACTGATTGAGGAAATATCTCAATCTGTGGCAGAGACTCTGATGGTAGGTCTCACTCTATAAATATAGAGTACCGGTCCCCAAGCTCGCTGCTTATTCTGACTTTCAGTAACTCCATCTAAAAGAGTTAGTGAGAGCTTGGAAGCCCGTGTACTCGTTCTAACTTCTGTTCATTTTCTTTTGTAGATCTAAAGCTAGATCGAGGTTATCAATAGCAATGGCTGGAGGTATACAATATTCGATTCTTTTTTGCATATGTTCATTCATATATTAATTCCGCCTACATGTATATAGAATTGTTCATATGTCTACTTTCATATTAATTCTAACATTTGGTATCAGTCGCCAGTCTACATCTCTGCCTTGCTAATTTTATCTGCATGTATATTTATTTGATTTATATATGCCTTCATATTCATATTCATATATATATATATATACATATATCTTCGGTTTTGGTTGGCCTACATTTAACAAAATTTCTTTTGGTAATTTTATTGTGTTTGTATTGTTTTGTGTTTACATATATGTTATATCTAACATATTTTGGCAATATAAACAAATTATACACATATATTTTTTTATGATTTATAGATGTGCCTATGTCTTCATCTATACACATATATTATATATTCGTGTATATAGTTTTATATATTGTTTGAGGGCCATATTCATAATTTTTATTTTTATTTTTATTTTGATAGAGAGTTTTAATGTCTCATATTTTTTGATTTTTTGTTTCAAAACTAATTTTCCACATAAGTACCATTAGAAATCCTTCAGATTATTTTTTCTAATGATCTATGTTTCCAAATCAAGTTTTGAGAATCCAAAATCAGTTTTGCAACCTTCATGTACCCGGTTATGGCCAAAAACAATTTTGATATTAAATTTCGATTTTTTGTTGTTGTTTAATCAATCTAACGTCATGAATCTCTTTAGACATGAATTTCGAACCAATTTGGACAATAAATTTTATCTTGCCAATTTAATTAAAACATATAATTTTGGTAAATTATATATTTGGAAATTAATTAAAATGTGCACTTACTTGATTTTGGTGTATGGTATATTTCTTTTATTCATGCAATATTAAATAATTGTGCTATTTTAAGAATGTAAGAAATTTTTACAATTAAGTTTGTGCAATTATTTTATTAATTCACGAAATCAGTAAATGATGTTATTGTCTTATTAAGCATGATTTTTTCTACCATTAAGTATATATATGGAATTATTGTATTTTCGTACATATAATTAATTATACTAATTTGTATGATTATTTTGTTCTTATTCATGCAAAATTTATTTTGAGTATAATTATCTTTAATTTTATATGTATGCCTTTATAATTTTAAATACATTATATATATTTCATTATTGTGCTAGATATATTTAGATTATATTCAAAACATTAAGATAGGTTGAATAATATTTAGCACATTAATCTCCATAAATTATTCATAAAATATTCATAAAACATTTAGGGTGAATAAAATTATGAATAATTCATAAACAATTTTGTGGTTGACATAAGAACGCATGAAACTGAGACAAATGCTCAATCTAGAACGGTTTTTAATGATCTTCGGACGACCACACTAGGAGCACTACTCTCTGTGATTGCCTATTATGTTATAACGAAATTGTTCTTAGGTCTTCCTAGAGCCTAAAACATAATGTCTAGTGAACCATATAATTTTACATAATTAGGGAGTAGCCACAGCATCTTTAATTATATAAAATTATATATTAATTTGAAAGGATCACATAATGGACAAAATTGTGATTGATTATATAAATATAACAATTTTACCCCACAGGGATTTTATTATATTTATATAATTAATTAGGATAATATATTAAATTAATTTTCTTAATTTACCCACAGGAGTTATGATAATTAATTTAATAGTTTTATCATAAAGTTTAATAAAGATAGAAGTTTCAAACCTTACTTTATCCCAAATAATTCGTTTGAATAATCTATCATCCTTTACATCCAATTTTATTAAATTAAAAATTTAGCCCACAGGCAACTTTTGTTTAATAAAATTTCAATCTTCAGCATGTTATACATTGGTAAAACATGACTTCATTAAGTCTCAATCTTCTAAATCTAAGTTTGTAATCCTATTCATGCAGCTTCTTCATCATCCTCTAGTTTTGCTGAAATCCTTACCGAAATTCCTGAGCTTAGGGGTGATAATTTCAAAATCTGGAAGGAACGAGTTCTTCTTCATTTAGGCTGCGCCGACATGGACTACGCAATAAGGAAGGACGAACCTGCTGCAATCACTGCGACTAGCACTGCTGCTCAGATCGCACTATATGAGAAATGGGAGCGGTCCAATCGCCTCAGCATCATGTTCATCATGTCCAAGATCCCTCTGGGAATGCGTGGATCGGTGGAGCAACCTGAGAAAGTCAAAGACTTGATCAAACTGATCGATGAGCAGTTCGACACTTCGGACAAACCACTTTACAACAACCTCATCCACCAGTTCTCATCCACAAAACTCACCGGTGTCAAAGGAGTTAGAGAACATATTTCAAAGATGAGGGACATTTCTGCTCAACTGAAGAAACTCGATGTAGTCATTCCTGAAACCTTCCTGGTCCACTACATCCTTAACCATCTTCCACCTCAATATGGGCCTTTCAAAATTTCCTACAACACACATAAGGACAAATGGACTATCAATGAACTGATAACCATGTGTGCTCAAGAAGAAGCAAGGCTCCTGCAGGAACAAGGTGAAAGTGCTCACATGGCCACCCAAGGCAAGAAACGCAAACCATCCAAGAAGGACAAGGGGAAAAATAAAGTGCCTCCCCAAGGCGATATAAAGAAGGATTCCATCAAATGTTTTTTCTGCAAAAAGAAGGGACATGCGAAAAAGGAATGCGCCAAGTTCAAGAAATGGATGGACGACAAAGGTAATCCAATTTCATTCGTATGTTATGAATCTAATATGGCTAATGTTAATATTAACACATGGTGGATTGATTCTGGATCGACAATTCACATTTCAAATTCCTTGTAGGGTTTACAAAACCTAAGGAAGCCAGTGGGAAGTGAGCAAAGCATCTTATCTGGAAACAAGATGGGCTCACATGTGGAGGCTATAGGAACGTGCCATTTAGTTTTAAGTAGCGGTTTTGTTTTAAAGTTAGAAAAGACATTTTATGTACCAAGTTTCTCTAGAAACTTGATTTCCGTTTCAAGACTTGTACCTTTTGGTTTTTCCTTTACATTTTCAGACAAATCTTTTAATTTATATAATAAATCTGAATGTGTTGGAAATGGTATTTTGTCTGATGGTCTTTACTGCCTTAATTTACAAAACAATACCGCTTATAATACTATGCACGTTCACGCTGGCAATAAAAGATGTGTTATGAATGAGAATTCCTCTACATTATGGCACCGGAGATTGGGACATATCTCTATTGATAGAATTAGAAGGTTAGTAAATGATGGGGTACTCAATACCTTAGATTTTACTGATTTTGATACTTGTGTGGATTGCATTAAGGGAAAGCATACCTCCAAGTCTAAGAAAAGTGGTGTCCATAGGAGTTCTGACCTATTAGAAATCATACATACTGATATATGTAGTCCAGACATGGACTCATATGGTCAGAAATACTTCATCTCTTTCATAGATGATTACTCACGCTACATGTATATCTATTTACTTCATAACAAAAGCGAAGCGTTAGATGTCTTTAAGATATTTAAAGCTGAAGTAGAGAAACAATGCAACAAGCAAATTAAGATAGTAAGATCAGATAGAGGTGGAGAATATTATGGTAGATACACTGAAGATGGACAAGCACCTGGTCCTTTTGCAAAGTTTCTTCAAGAAAATGGGATTGTTGCCCAATATACCATGCCCGGTACACCCGAGCAAAATGGTGTTGCAGAAAGGAGAAACCGAACATTGATGGACATGGTGCGAAGTATGCTTAGTAGCAACCCTAAAATTCCTAAATCCTTGTGGACTGAAGCTCTAAAGACATCCGTGTACATATTAAATCGAGTTCCAACCAAGGCAGTCTCCAAAACTCCTTTTGAATTATGGAAAGGTTGGAAACCGAGTTTGCAACATGTACGCATTTGGGGATGCCCATCTGAAGTTAGGGTATACAATCCACAAGAAAAGAAACTGGACCCAAGGACCATAAGTGGATACTTTATTGGTTACGCTGAAAGGTCTAAAGGTTACAAGTTTTATTGTCCATCTCATAGCACTAGGATTGTGGAATCAAGGAATGTAAAATTTCTTGAAAATGCCTTGATTAGTGGGAGTGATCAATCCAAGGACTTAGGTTCTGAGAAAGATCCTTTAGAACCCTCCACCTCAAGAGCAAGATTGATTGTGGTCGATAACACCCCTGCAGTCCAAATGGATGTTGAACCACCACAGCCAATTGTTGAAGATCCACAAGTCAATGATGAAGTTCAAATGGATCAAGTTGTTCAAGAGTTGCCTATAATTGTTGAACAACAAGCTGAACCACCCGCTCCTCAAGAGCCTGCTGGTGTAGCCTTAAGAAGATCCACTAGGACAATAAAATCGGCGATACCTAGTGACTACATTGTGTATTTGCAAGAATCTGACTACAATATTGGAGGCGAAAATGATCCAGAAACGTTTTCACAAGCTATGAATAGCAAAGAATCGGAACTGTGGTACAATGCCATGAATGAAGAAATGAATTCTATGAAAAGCAACGGAGTCTGGGATCTTGTTGAGTTGCCTAATGGGGCGAGGGCTATTGGGTGTAAATGGGTCTTCAAAACAAAGAAAGACTCATTAGGCAACATTGAGAGACACAAAGCGAGACTCGTTGCTAAGGGATTCACTCAAAAAGAAGGAACTGACTACACGGAGACCTTTTCTCCGGTATCTAAGAAAGATTCCCTCAGAGTTATCCTGGCATTAGTTGCTCATTTCGATTTAGAGCTACAGCAGATGGATGTGAAAACTGCCTTCCTAAATGGTGACCTAGAGGAGGAGGTATACATGAAACAACCAGAAGGATTCTCCTCTAGTGATGGTGAGCATTTGGTGTGCAAGCTTAAGAAGTCCATCTATGGTTTAAAACAAGCGTCCCGCCAATGGTATTTAAAATTCCATGATGTCATCTCTTCTTTTGGATTTGAAGAGAATGTCATGGATCAATGTATATACCAGAAGATCAGTGGGAGTAAGATTTGTTTTCTTGTTTTATATGTGGATGATATTCTTCTTGCAACCAATGATAAGGGCATGCTACATGAGGTGAAGCAATTTCTCTCAAAGAACTTTGAGATGAAGGATATGGGTGATGCGTCTTATGTCATTGGCATTAAGATCCATCGAGATAGATTCAAATGTATCTTAGGTCTATCTCAAGAAACCTACATTAACAAAGTTTTAGAGAGATTTCGGATGAAAGATTGTTCACCAAGTGTTGCTCCTATCGTTAAGGGTGATAAATTAAATTTGAGCCAGTGTCCAAAGAATGATTTTGAAAAGGAAGAAATGAAGAACATCCCATATGCTTCTGCTGTTGGAAGCTTGATGTATGCTCAGGTGTGCACACGACCCGACATTGCCTTTGCTGTCGGAATGCTAGGAAGATTTCAGAGTAACCCGGGATTAGACCACTGGAAAGCTGCAAAGAAAGTTATGAGGTATCTTCAGGGTACTAAGGATTACAAACTCATGTTCAGACGAACCGACAACCTAGAAGTAGTTGGCTACTCAGATTCAGACTTTGCTGGTTGTACTGATTCACGTAAATCAACTTCTGGTTACGTGTTTATGTTTGCCGGTGGAGCTATATCATGGAGGAGTAACAAACAGACCTTGACTGCTACTTCTACTATGGAAGCCGAGTTCGTTTCGTGTTTTGAGGCTACATCGCATGGTGTATGGCTAAAGAGTTTCATTTCAGGCCTTAGAGTTGTAGATTCTATATCTAGGCCATTGAGAATGTTTTGCGACAATTCAGCTGCTGTATTCATGGCTAAGAACAACAAGAGTGGTAGTCGAAGCAAGCACATCGACATCAAGTACTTAGCCGTGAGAGAACGTGTTAAAGAAAATAAAGTGGTCATTCAACACATTAGCACTGAATTGATGATTGCTGATCCTATGACGAAAGGCTTGCCACCTCATAAATTCAAGGATCATGTAGTGAACATGGGACTTGGTTCCCTTATGTAAATTTATTGTACAAACTGAAGTTATTATCAATGAAACTCTCATTTTTGATATTTTCTCATATTTATGCGCATCTTAATTTTATTTGAGAAAATTTTACTTTCATAGGACCTGAATAAACATAAGGTTTATTCGTTTAAGTACATAGCCACATAAATTACATTGTTATGTAATAAATATATTGTAATACATGGAAGATAATACTCGTCATAAAAAGAGGACCTATCGCCATGATTCATGTGTTTATTATCTAACAGGGATGATCGTCGGGCTTAAGTAATACATTAATTTAAATGCTGACCAAGTGGGAGAATGTTAGAATATTATTTATTTGGTATATAAAATCAACTAATTGATTTAATATATTAAAGTCAATATTTAATTTATTGACAAAATATTCTAATTAATGGTCAACATTGTTTGTTACCTGATTTGTTGTTACCCGATTTTTCATATCCCAACTGATTGAGGAAATATCTCAATCTGTGGCAGAGACTCTGATGGTAGGTCTCACTCTATAAATATAGAGTACCGGTCCCCAAGCTCGCTGCTCATTCTGACTTTCAGTAACTCCATCTAAAAGAGTTAGTGAGAGCTTGGAAGCCCGTGTACTCGTTCTAACTTCTGTTCATTTTCTTTTGTAGATCTAAAGCTAGATCGAGGTTATCAATAGCAATGGCTGGAGGTATACAATATTCGATTCTTTTTTGCATATGTTCATTCATATATTAATTCCGCCTACATGTATATAGAATTGTTCATATGTCTACTTTCATATTAATTCTAACATGACTTAGTCCCACAATTAGTTTGAGACATTTGATTGATTTGTTGTAATTGTAGACGGCCTGATTTCAATGTTCTGATGAGGAGGCTTTAAATTACCCAAATGCCCCTTTTATCCTTCTATGTACGGGCTACTATATCTTTATTCAATTTTATTTTTTTGAAAGCTCAAAAGAAACTATCATTCCCTTTTTGGAGTATTTCCTTCTAATGAGGGTTTGGCAAGAGAAATCGAAAAATTTCTGCCATAGTCGTTCATGTTATCCCCAAAAAATTAGTGATCGATGACGTGGTGATAGAGGTGACAAGTGGCAGTACATGGTCCGTAAACGACATATTAATAGTCGTTTAAAATACATTGGCTCCTCAGAGTTGTGATAAAGTGATCTGGCTTAAGAGTGGCCCGGTAGACTAATGAAGAATTTTGACTGGCCAGTAAAGTGTCATGGCCGGCCAGGCATGACCTTGTCTGACCAGTCATATGCTTGTCTACCCAGGCATGACCTTGTCTGCCCAGGAATGACTTTGTCTGCCCAGGAATGACCTTGCTTGCCCAGGCATGACTTTGTCCGACCAGGTATGAACTTGGCCGATCGGTCATGACCATGTCCGACCAGTCAAGTGCATGTCTGCCCAGCTAAGTGCATGACTGCCCAGTAGAGGTGTGGCCGACCAGACTAAAGGTGATATGGGTCGACCAGATAGAGGAGGACTACGTCAAGATTCCCAGAAACGACTTCAACAAGAATCGGTCTTGGCATACGCGGGAATCTCTCGTTTATCCCATGATTGTAGTATACTGTTATATTTTGAATATTGTTGTAATTTAAATATAATGAGAATAATAAAATATCTCGATTATGGGGGATATCAGCTGTACGATCCTGAGCCTATAAATATAAGGCTTATGGCATCATAAGGGGGGACTTTTGATTCGGATTCTAATTTTCTAGAGAGAGAGAGTACTTGTATTTGAGAGAATTCTTGTATTCTTGTAATCTGCACTGAAGAAACTCAGTTGGCTCAGATTCATCTGATCTTGAGTGCAGATCTATAATCACAACTCTAAGTGGATTAGGCTATTACCAACATATTGGGGCTGAACCACTATAAAAATTACGTGTGTTATTTACTTTCTTTTCAAAATCGTCTGTGTCGTTTATTTCTCGTGAAGGTTTTAGTCATTTTTGACGTCTACACTTCGTTGGCCAAAAACGCGGTCAATAGTTCGATTTGGCTAGTTTCCTTGGTTGTAGAAGTCGACTAGCAAAGTATATTTTGATTTTGCATTGTCGATTGTGGGTTGTCTATTCGTTTAGTACTCGGTTTTTTGGCGTCCCATTTCGAGGGTGGTCGTTTCTTCGTGACGCCTACTGTTGGAGGTATCCTTTTCGTTCGGCATCGTGAGGTCAATGTAGCAGAGCATTCATCGGCCATTGTTCGAGGTACAATATTGACATTGATGGATTGTGTTTTAAATTTTCTGGTATTGAGAAGTTTGATTCACAAATAATAATAATAATAGATTAGTCCATGTTTTTTTACTTTCTGCTATAACATTATTACTTACTACTTATTTCAAAATTACTTACCCAGGACAAAATGATACTTTACCAATATTGTAAATAAGTTTCAAATCAATACCAAGATGATCATATTCTCTTTAACTGTACATTTTTTTTGGACGTAAAATTACCTTATTGTCCTTACCTTTAACAACCACATCAATAAAACTATTCACAATCAGTTTATATAACCCATTCTACTAGTAAAATAATATAAAAAATAAATACACCAAACTAGCTCACATCTTAAATTTAATGCCCCACTTGTGGAACTAAGTCCTAAGAGGACTAAAGAATTTGCCATATATAGATATATTATATGTATATGGTAGGATAAGAGGATAATCACAATATACTACATCTTTTATGTTTATTTCCTTATAATTTCTCATTAATTTACCAGAAAGACAAGACGATTGAGATAAGGAGTCTTTGGTCAAGGCCTGGACCCAAATTTACGAAGGAGGAGAAGTGTATTCCAAGGTCACAAAAATTCGTTTCCTTCGTGGAAATCACCTAAAAAGAAAAAAGCTAAAAAATATACAATAATACAACTTAATGTAATTAAAAAAAAAACTTATATTACACACACGTCAGGTAATTCATTTTTTATGTAAATCTGCCTGAATTTTGGTGAGAGTTGAAATGACATCTCCCATGCTTGGCCTAGTCTCCGGTTGCAGCTTCAAGCATGCGACACTCAATTTAGCAACTCGAATGGCAAACTCTGCATATCTGTGATATTCCTTAAGGCCATGATCAATGAACAAATCAAGCTTGGCTTCTGCTTCATCTCCTTCCATGATCTCCACTATGGTTTTCGATAGCAACACTTGTCTTCCATTCTCTCTCCCAATCAAAGCATTTTTCCCACTCAACAACTCCAAAACCACCACTCCAAAAGCATAGATGTCGATCTTCGGGGTCGAAATCCCATTTTCCAGATACTCTGGAGCCACGTAACCTCTAGTTCCCACCACGTGAGTCGTCGTATGGGAGCTACCACTTGTCGTTTTCACCTGACCCGTAGCTGGCCCTGCAAGCCCGAAGTTGGCAATCTTGGCCCTCGTGTCTCTGTTGAGCAGAATATTACTGCTCTTTATGTTCTTATGCACGTAAGCAGGCTCTGTGAAACTATGAAGATAGTTAAGGCCGTGGGCAATATCCAAAGCAATCTGAATCCTCCTATTCCAGCTCCAATCTTTTTCTTTGTCGTTTTTGGAAAGCCACTCTCTCAATGAGCCATTTTCCATGTACTCGAATATGAGATAAGAGCGCTCTTTGTATTTGCAGACACCCTCAAGCTTGATCAAGTTGAAATGGTTCAACTTTTTCAAAATGTTGACTTCCCGTGACACATCTCTTTTGGTTTTCTTAACCGCTAGAGTAACATGACTTTTGCCAAACACCCCATGGTAGATAGAACCCACGATTCGATTCTCGGAACTGAAATTGTCAGTGGCTTTTTTGATCTCCTCGATTCCAAACCTTTGCAGAACTCTTTCAAAACTAGCTATCTCGACTCGGAGATCTTCTGGCGACATCCTTTTTGATGTCGTTCTCCTATTAGTAGGTAACAATAAACCCTTTGATGACCTCTTTCTGTAAACCGAAACAGCAGCCAGTACAACGACAAAGAGGACTAGCAGAGAACAACCCGCTGTAATCCCAAAAATTGCCTCAAATTTCTTCTTCGATTTAGTCTCTGAAGAGCTGAAGGGTTTCTTATAATCGCAACCCTTATGAACTAATTTGGTTTGAGATATTAGAGGCTCAGTAGACAGAGGAATAAGAATTGCCGTATTACTGTAAGTTATCGGATTCTCCTCGGAAAACCCATTTGCATCGAGTATGCTTTTCGCACTAACATTAAATCTCTCACCAATTTTTGCAATATCGTCGCCTTTGCTAATCGGGTACGTTAAGAGATATTTGGTGCCGTTTTGGATTTGGTTCCTCGTCGGACAAGCACACCTAAGAGGCACTTTCAGTTCCATGCCGCCTTGTAAATTATGTTCATCTTGTGAATTGGCACGACGAAGAGAACTACAAGGACTTAATCCTTGGAATACGCCGTTTGCGATGGTGAAATATGTATCGTTCTCTCTTAAGATTAGTGTTGCATTGGCCTGGTAGTAGTGCTCACCTGCGCAAGAACAATTAACTGGAACTATTACCTCTTTGTTTAAAGCAAAATATTCGGATTTTTTAACCTTGTTGAGTCTGGCGAGCTCGTCTGGGCTCGCTAACGTGAGGTTCGAAATGGTTCGAACCGAATTGAAAGATGGTTGAGATTTGAAGATGAGAAAGGATTGGCAGAACCGATTTTGGCCGTTGCAAGTGTAAAGTATGGCTGGGGAAGGCCCTGATTCATCGATGTTATCACACTTTTGTGATTCTGTTCCTGAATAATTTTGCTGACCGTTGACCTCAAGAGTTAAAAAATTTAGTACCAGAAAGCTGAAGAAAATGATCTGAATCATGATGATTTTCTTTTTTTCTTTTAAAAAATTGTTTGTTTACATCATGAGAAAATATTAAGGTTCAGAGAATGATAAACAAGAACAGAGAGGAAGAAAATGGTTTCGTGTGGCAAATGGAAGCGCGTTCAGGATTATTAAATTTTGTGGGTGTGGAGTTTTTACGTTATGTTGACCATAATTGAGAAGCCATTTTAATTAATTCTATTTTCCTTGTCTTTTCTCGTAAAATTATTGTATATAAGCTAGAAATTTCGTCCAAGTTTATATTGATTGTTGACTCGATCAAAACTAATGTTTTACGTAGTAATTAATGGTGTTGATGCAAGAGAGATTTCGATAAAAATTTTGCAGGCTCGTGATCCATGTTTAGTCAATTTTATATAGGACAACTTGTCCACTTTAAGGCAGTAGCTTACTCATGCTGGGCGTAATATAACATGGTTACGGGTATCATGTTCTTCCTATAAAATCTTTTTATGACACCTTGTACTGAATGATGTGATAAACATCTCAGAATTATAATGTCGAGCTATGCTCTACGTACGTAATAATAACTGGATTTCGTCAACTTTGGCGAGACATAACTTATTATGTTTTGCTATGCTCGGTATAATAACATAATAAACCTTATGCATAATTTATTATATCACTCACTTTTGCGACTTAATTAGTCTCGCACATAACTAATTACATCACTCCACGTGTGACATAATAAGTGTAGTGCATACTTTATAGCATCACTCTGTGTATGACATAAAATAGTCCCAATACAAAATAACCTTGATTCTATTTCAGAACCACATACCCTATTTCTCCCTCACGATCTCTCTCTCTCCATAGAAACTCCACATCTCTCCTCTGTGTTCTAGGTCTAGGGTCCGCATCTCTCCTCTGCCAAAGTCCTTAGTCAGCATCTCTCTGCCTTGATCTCTTAATTATGGGTCTCCACCTATGCACGAAAAAAAAATTAGGCTTATCCATGTTATTGCCTAATATTTCCTTTTTTGTAAAAATATATTTAGTAGTTGTGAAGAACTATCAAGCCAAATAGAAGCTTGTTGGTTGATGACATTTTTTTTAATCTTACCTACTTAATATCCTTTGGTCATTACAAGAGAAATTGACGAGAATAATATTTTTTTAAGTGATTTTGCATTCTAGCCTAATTTTGATAAGTTTTTTATAAAATGACCTATGTCTAAAAGTTCGACCAACCGTCTAAATTTTTTGACTCATTGTCTAAAATTTTCAATCGAATGTCTAAAGTTTTCGACTAACTATCTAAATTGTCACAGAACAGTTTAAAAAAAATTATCAAAACTAGGCTAAAGTACAAAATTACTTAAAAAGATAGGCAATTTTGCCAAGGGACTCTTTTTACAATGGGGGCTTTTATGCCATTCCCTTATTCACTTTTTTAATAGCAGCAATGATTATTTGATTTGAATGGGGCAGGGAAAAACAATTCAAGCAGGAAAAATGATCAGAGTGAGAAATAACTGCCATGTATATATGTAATTTTTAGTAATTGGTTTTAATATGTTTTTAGGTTACTTTTATAATTTTAATGTAATTATAATATATTTTTTATCATTCATATTTTACAAAACGTTTTTTTGTTCTTTTTTAAATATTATTTTTCAAAAAAATTGAGATAGTGTCCCTTCGTGTTTGCCATGCAAGTATTTGAGTAAATTGTAACTCGTTACTTCCAGATTTGAAAAGAAAAAAAAAAGCAATTTAGAAATATAACCACTAAAGAATAAGAATAAGGAGGTGGTAACCGGTTACCCCTATCAAAATAACAACTGAATGGTAATTGGTTACTAAGTTAACTAGTTACATAGCCATATCTGGAAAAAAAAAAAATCAGATATGAAAACAACCTTGAAGAAGAAGAAAATCGAAGAAGGTAACTAGTTATTTAAACCATATTTGAAAAAAAAAAATAGATCTAAAAAAACCAGATTTGAAAAAACAAAAATCAATTTTGAAAACAACTAAGAAGAAGAGGAACATCAAAGAAGGTAAGTGGCTACTAAGCCATATTTGGAAGAAAAAAAATCAAAGAAAATTAAGAAATGTTACTCGTGCTACGTGTTGATTCTTCTTGATTTGATTTATGAAGTTTGTAGCATATAATCTTAATGTTAGAACTGGCTTTTTTTTTTCATGATCGACAACAATTTTTTTGTGTTCGTGTTTGTGCTTTGCATAAATTTGTGAATATTTTTTTTAATGGTAATCGAATTTTATAGTTTATTGAAGATCCATAAATGTACGTTTATTTAGTTTTATTTATAGAATTTATTAATTATTTTTATTAAATTTGTATTATTGTCATATAAATTTCAAATAAATAAATAATATTATATATAAAAGAATGACATAAATATATTGAATGAAAAAATTAAACTAAAATATTGTTTATGATTTTTAGAAATATATATAATATGATAACCTTTTTAATCATAAATGATAATTTTTTTATTAAAAATTAAGATTATGTATTATATATTATTATTATAATAATATTTAATACAAGACTAGATATTTAATACTGTATTTTATAATATTTGAATTCATATTAATATAATTAGTAAAAAATTAGGATTATATATTATTACCATAATAATAGTTTATAACTTTTAAATTTATATTAATATAATTATTAAATATCTAGTCTTGTATTATGTTACACTCTAGATTTCGAGATATACATATTAACCTCGAAACGTAGGCTCGCAATTGTGAAGACCAATTATATAAAAGACAAATAGTGTGATTACTTATGCAAATAATCAATCACGCCAAGATGTCACGACATTGGCACCCAAGCATGCAATGTGAGCTTGAAGGAAAGGGTGCGATCTGAAGGTTAGTCTCGAAAATTTGACAGATGAAGAAGTTCCTGTTATGGAGAGCTCGAAACATGGAGCAGACTCGAAAGTTTGCTGGGATAAAGACCTACACGGTTACAATTCCCTATAAACGTGGGATTTGTTATAGTTGTGTGTAAAAAGCACTGTTTTTAAGGGACATTTATTTAATTAATACTTTTGATTGTATTTTAATATATTCTTTAGTATTTCAAATGAGATATTTGTAACTTCTCTAAAATTAAGGGAAGAATATTCTGTAAACCAGGTTTATAAATAGCATGGATTGAGTCATTTATTTATGATGCACAAATTTGTACTCAAAGCTCTGTGAAATTGCTCTCAAAGCTTTAAATGCAGACTATTTGCTTAGTAAAAGTGACTCGTGGACATATGTAGATTTAACTAGTGAACCACGTAAAAAATCTATGTTCTTTCTTTTCTTCCTTTTCGGTTATAAGTGCTTAATCGTTCTTATTTAATTTGAGTTGAAGAAAAACGTCGTCAATAGTTTGCTGCTTTCATTGAGACCATTAACATTCTTTCAAACTTCCCGTTTTCTCAAAATGGCTGCAATAAACATTCCTAGATTTGGAAGTGGACAACCACACCAGAATCCCTGAGGAGAATACTCCTCAAACTGATGAACATCCTTGACAGCCTGGCAAGCAGCCTTTCAATGATCAAGCCCCCGATGAAGGGAGTGCGTCAATAACACCGTGGGACCATGGTCAACCGCGATACCCTGGTCAAAGTTCCAGGCCACCAAATCAGGATTATTACAATCTTCATAGATATGTTCCAATGGTGGAATTAGAAAACCAAAGGTTGCGAGAAAGATTAGTTGAGGCTACTTGGTTAAACGAGGAGATGGCGAGATGGGCGATTGAAGCCCAGGCACCCCCATGAAGGACTAGGGGGCGACCTCCAGGGAGTACGGCGGCTAGAATGGTCGAGTAGAGGGCCCGGCAGTAGGGGTGTTCAGTGGATCACATCCAATGGATTTAAGCCCATCCGATTCAATCCAATTATCCATTGGATGTTGGATTTTCACAACCGATCCAATCCAATTGAATTAAGTCAACCGATCTGATCCGATCCAATGGATAATTGGATTGGATCGGTTCCATCCATTGGATGCATCCACTGATTATTTATTGGATCAGATCGGATCCATCCAATCATTTAGAGTCTTTTTAAATATAATTTTCATGTATATTTCAATTATAAAACACACAAATTACCCATCCAAATGAAAATACTATGTAGTTCTAATAATTTAGAAGCATACAACACAAATTCATCTAAATTAGAAGCATATATGTAATTGGATGATTATTGGATCGATTCGGTCAGTTTTATTGGATGTTGGACCCCCATCCAACAACCGACTGATCCAATTTGGATTTTTAAAAATTACATTCGATTCGATTCGATCCAATAGTAATTGGATATCCAATTTTTGGCCGTCGATTGTAATTGGATTGGATATATTCTACACAGTCTTACGTGACAGGATCAAGCAAGAGCTAGGGAAAATACTTGAGTTAACCAGACGAGGGTTTCATCCACGAACACTGGGAATAACCAAGCTTGTAATGCCCTACTATCTAGGGGCCATTACTCTGTGCATGCTAAACTCGCTAAACGAGTCATTTGGCCATAATCGTGTAACTAAATGTGATTAATGGTTTAGGGTTAAAAATTTTGGTCAAAGATACAACGTTTCACTTAAACGTTTACTGTATACATTGGGATCCCAAAATACATTTTAAAGGTTAATTACTATAATTGATTTACATTCAGCCGACCTAAGCGGCGAAATAGGGTTTAACCCTAGTTCATTTTTAAACCCTCGGCCGTGGCGGTCGAGCAGCCGCATATGTACACATCATCACCTAAGCTCTCCAACTCAAGGATGGTCCAACTTTCTTTTACCTTTACTTGCACCACATAGCAGTCGTGAGCCGAAGCTCAGCAAGAAAACTCTAACATGCTAATAAGCAGACAATAACATGTCACCAAATCATAATAAGCAGGCCTAGGAGTAATAATCTTATTCATGCATGCATGCAAGTACTAATAAATGATTATGGAGTCCTGCACTCTGAGTAGATTAATAATAAGTCTCTCTCTCTCTGGGGTAGATGACTAATAAGTCTCTCTTTGAGGTAGATGACTGATAAGTCTCTCTAAGGTAGATGACTAATAAGCCTCTCTGGATAGATAACTAATAAGTATCTCTGAGTAGATGACTGATAAGACTCTCTGAATAGATGACTAATAAGTCTCTCTGGGGTTTTACACCCCAAGCCATGTGACGTTTCAGTCACCTGAGTCTTTTAGCCCTGGCTTTGAGTAACTAGCCTTTAGACTAGACAAACGCTTTAGTTTTCTTCAACCAATTCAATCACTTGAGCCTTTTAGCCCTGACTCTGAGTAACTAGCCTTTAGACTAGACAAACGCTTAAGTTTTCTTCAACCAATAGGCCAGTCAAGCATTTAATACTCATATTGATTAGATCTAATCATTTCGGCTTGTGTTAAACACGCTAATGACGCTCTTGACTCATAAGCCAATACCATACGACCAGTGCTCAATACTACGGCCGACCATGACTGATAAGTCAAAGCTTCATAACCAATACTAAACACCAATGCTGTTTCTGACTAATAAGTCAGTGTCATTCACAAGTAAGCCATGCTGCCAGACATATGTAATGAAATCAATGTCCATTTATAGAGCACTCAACATGACTCATCAACAATCACCAGCATAATTATAATCATGCATATTCAAACATCCAGATATAAGGCATTCAACATGCTTAACCGATAATCATAATCATGCACAATTACAGAGACTCAAGCTCTGACCAATTCCATATTCAACATTTATGTCATGCCATAACCACATGTATCATATACATCACATGTATCACATACTGGGTGCAGTTTTCTTACCTTAGGCTTGAGCGTAAAATAAATGAAGAACGTCCCATTGAGAACGATCATGTCCTTAGGCCCTTAGCGGTCACCTAATCATAACAAAATAGGAAATCCCATCAATAAAATGAGTATTAAAAGGTTCATGCACTAAAACCCAGCTCTTGGGACCTCGAATCCTACTAAAACGGTTAGTAGATTCTTTCCCGAGCCAAGAGAATCGAAATCCGCGCTCAAAATTGGCTAAAACCCATTCTGGCATAAAAGGGACATGCAGGCCATGACCTATCCCCAAGGGAGGCGGTGCGCTCCCAAGAAAGAGAGGTCCTCTGTCTAAGTGCCAGGGGTGGGCCGTGACTTGACCTTGTGGGTCGCGACGCGCCTGCTTGACAGACCCCAAGGGAGGCTTTGGAACGCATTTAAGTTGCGACTTGCATGAACTCAGTCGTGACTTGACCCCGCGAACCTAGCTCCCCTGCATCTTCCTCAATCCAACTCAGCCAAAATTTTATCAAATTAATCCCAATATCACAATTAATCATCACCACAACATTACCACCATTCAAACCACAAAACCCAAGTCTAGAAACACTTAAAACCTTAACAATTATTCACTTCTAACATCAAAATCCCAAGCTTCAACATAACCTTAAAAACAGAGTAAGAACCAGAGATTCAAGCTGAAAAATCATTACCTCAATCCTAGAATTGAACCTTTGTATTGTTGCCACGCAATCCTAAGCCCTCAATCCTCAAATCTCCTAAGCTTCAAAGTCCCAACCAAGAGTGAGAAGAAGAAGAAATCGAGAGAGAGAAAGAGAGAAGAGAAACCAAACTCTGTTTTGCTGCCGGAGTATCCACAGCCTTCCTTGGCTGATTATATCCATTAGTCAAAATGACCCTAGGGCCAAATTAATTCCTCAAAGTCAACAGGGCAAAATTGTCATTTTCCACCTATCCCGTTAATCATAATTTACGTCCTCCAATTCTCATTGTCCCCAATATCCTCAAATAATTAATAAATCATATCCCATTACCCACTCATTCCCGGTAATGTACTAAACACCAATTTACCCCTAGGCTCACCCTGAGCCCGGTAGTTAATCTCGTTATGACCAAACCGCTAACTTGCATCCTAGGATCGTCTTATGCCGAATAGCTCAAACATATCCACATAATAATGTGGTCTCACCCATATATCACATACATGGACATAAATATACAATTATGCTCTTAATGGCCAAAATTATGAAAATGCCCTTCTAATAAGAAGTGGGCCCACATGCATGCAAATATCATTATATAATAATATAACTCACAATATCATGCATGTAATCACATAATGATACACATAAATATCACATAATTCCATAATTTTCCATCCTGACCCCCTAATGAAGGCCTAAGCCTTATTAGGAAACTTGGGACGTTACAAAGCTCCCCCACAAGCATCTCAGAATACTAACCCAGAACATATGAGACCAACCTCAAAAAATGAAAGGCCGTCACCATCTCCAATAAGACATCCTCCATATGCGATTAGGTATCCTTCACCAGTTCGAGACATTCCACAACCTACCCCAAGTGGACCTCGAGTTGGCGAAGGGGCTCCACAAAGGTTGGCCCAAAGTGCAAATAGTGCAAGTTAAGACAAAAATCCTCAATCAAGGTCCGAACAAAGAGGTAAGCGCGAGGTCCCAGTGGGGAAAACCAAGGGCATAAATAGGAGAGACTATCCCAGACATCTGTGAGTTATATGTCGAGGTCACGTGCCACTAGGATTAGGGTACACATGGATAATCCATCTCGAAACCACGCCCAACAACAACAACAACAACAACAGCAAAGGACTGTTAGTTTTCTCGAGGACAACCAAGATTATAGTAGGTCGGTGAGTGTCTATAACAACAAACCTAGGGATTACGAGAATTGTCCTAATAATGGTCTCAACCTTCGAAACCACCTAAACCAGAAATGGGGGCAGTACAATTAGCAAAACCCGAACTTAAGTGCACATCTAAATGCCCAAAGGGAGCCCTTACAGCCTGTAAACGAGAATAATTATAGCCCGGTACTACAATAAGGAGCTGGAGTTCCTTGAAAAAATAACCAGCCCCCAGTGGTGCTGACTCCGCCCCTAGTAGATTTGGTCCATGTGAAGGTAAATCAACTTGAGAAACAGTTCAGGCTCCTTCGCGAGGGAAATGATAAAGAAAAGGCCTACGAATCAGATCAGATGCTCGAGCCTTTTTCTCCTCATATTTTGAGCACACCTTTCCCTTATGGGTTTAAAACACCCCACATGGCACCATATGACGGGAATACCGATCATGGTATCCACTTGAGCATATTTAACACAGTGATGAGAGCCAACAATGTTGGTCTCGAACTTCGGTGCAAGCTTTTCCCTACAACGTTGTCAGGAGCCGCGAAAAGTTGGTTCGACAAGTTCCGCCGACATTCAATCTCGTCATGGGAACAATTTTCGAAAGAATTTAAGAAGAAATTTCGAGCTGCAAAAAACATTAATCTTGAATCATCCTCATTAGCAAACATCAAGCAATAACCAGGAGAGTCGCTTAAGAAGTATCTCACTAGATTCAACATCAAAGCAGCCCAAGCTTGAGATGTTGATGATAGTAGTCATCTAATGGCTATTCGAGCCAGGATCTTGCCTGCGAGCCCCCTCTGAGATGATTTGCAGCGAAAACCAGTGCGAACCATAACATATTTCACTCTTCGAGCTTAGAAAGTCATCAATGTAGAAGAGGTCAGGTCGGCGATACAGTTAGCGCCCCAGCCCCAATTACTACAACAACGAAGATCAACTCAGCAACGAGCACGACAAAACCATCCGCGACTCAACCTTCTGGTGATAATTCTTCCAAATGGAAGAAAAACCAAAATAACACTCTCGAGGAAGATGGGAATAAAAAGAAAATGAGAGATAAGTATATCTCCATTTACACCGTGTACACTGAGCTCACAGAAACTCGAGAGAATATATACGTGGTGAATGAGAACCAAGTTCCATTCAGGTGACATGAAGTAATTCGCAATCAACACGCTAAATGAGATGAAAATAAACACTGTCGGTTCCACAAAGAAATATGTCACATGACTGAGGAATGCATACAGCTAAAAGACGAGACTGAAGGATTGATCTCGAGAGGCTTTCTCGGACAATACGTTCGAAACAGAAACAATAACTAGGCCAAGGCTCCGCAGAGCCAAAGGGTAGCTTTGGCCTAACATGCCCAGCAGCCATAAGCCACAGCACCCCCTGCAAGGGTGGACAATCGACCTCCCCCAATTGATGGAGAAGACGCAATATCCATCTCTGGTGGACCCCACATAGCTGGAAATAGCAGGAATGCTCAAAAAAGATATGTTCAAGAGTTGAAAATAGGAGATGGATCTCCTTATGTTCCAGAGCCCCGACCTCCAAAGCAACAAAGGTCGAATCCTAACCTATAACTTTCATGGAAGACGATGCCTCTCATGTCCAATTTCCTGATAATGACCCATTGGTCATAACAATCCAGCTTGTTAACAAAAGGGTTCATCGAGTATTGATTAATAACGATAGCTTGGTGAACATTCTTTATAAGGTGACTTTGGCGAAAATGGGTCTATCGGCTCGAAACTTAATAGCGTGTGCGACTACCCTATATGGATTCTTAGGAGAAGGGATAGCCAATATAGGGTCAATTGAGCTCCCAGTAACTCTAGGAGAGTATCCGGTCTCACTCACCAAAATGTTTGAGTTCATAGTAGTAGACACCCAATCGACCTACAATGTCTTGCTCGGGAGACAAACCTTGATTGGGCTGGGGGCAGCGACGTCAGTCAGGCACTTGGCACTGTAATTCCCGACTCCAAGTGGAATCGGGATACTAAAGGGAGATCAATTAGCAGCCCGAGAATGCTATAGTTTCTCCAAGAGAGGAAAAGTTCAATCTAGTGCCCAAACACTAGTTGTGATTGAGGAAATAAAAGAAAAGGGTTTTCGAGATCGAAGTTGAGATCGACTCGAGGATGGGAGAAGAATGGGCTGAACTCGACCCAATAGAGGAGCTTGAGGACATTCAGCTCGATGACAAAGACACCACCAAAGTGGTGAAAATTGGGAAGAACCTCACTAAGGAAGAGAGATAACAATTAATACGCTTTCTAAGGGAGAATCAAGATGTATTTGCATGGTCTCATTCAGATATGATTGGGATTAATCCCAACATAATAAGCCATGCACTAAACATAGAAAAAAACTCCCCCTACCCAAAAAAGAAAAAAACAGCAAAAAAGAGGCTCCTAGATGATGAAAGGAAGCAAGCCCTGAAAGAAGAGGTCGACAGATTAAAAATGAATTGATCCATAAGAGACACCTTTTACCCAGATTGGATTGCAAATTTGGTCTTAGTCCTGAAACTAAATGGAAAGTGGCGAACTTGTATTGATTACTTATACCTAAATAAGGGATGCCCAAAAGATTGCTTTCCGTTGCTCGAATTGATCAGCTCGTAGAAGCAACCTCGGGTCACGACATCATGTCCTTCATGGATGCCTATTCTGGATATAACCAAATATCAATGCATGCTTCCGACTAAGACTACACGAGCTTTATGATGGATGAGGGACTATATTGTTACAATGTGATGCCATTCAGACACAAAAATGCTGGAGCAACATACCAGAGGTTGGTAAACCGAATGTTCACTGAAAAAATTGGGAATAACATGGAAGTGTATGTGGATGATATGCTCATAAAATCCAAACACAATAATAACCATGTTGACGACCTCTCAGAGTGTTTCATTATAATTCGAAAATATAACATGAGACTTAACCCACAAAAATTGTAGTGTCTCAAAACTCCTAATAATAATTAGTATGTGGATTAGTGTGCATGGAAGGCATAATTAGAAATGATGTGATTTAAATCGAATATTTATGTGATTATTTGATTTATATTATGATATGACTGCTTATGTGTATTAAATGTGCTTAAAGACCTGGTTTTGTTAAAATGAGCATTTTTCGTAATTTTGACCTATTAAGGGTATAATTGTAATTTTGTATGCTATGCGTTTGAGACCACATTATTATGTGGATATATTTGAGATATTCGGTGTGAGTCGACCCTTTTGAGCAATTTAGCAAAAAAGTCACAATGGGGATTAATACCCAGCTCGAGGTGAGCCAAGGGATATTTTGGTAATTTTACACATTTCAAGATTTGTTGTTAAACAAGGATATTAAATGGGAAATAATTTTATTGGATGGATTAGTTGATTAATTTGGAGATTTGAGGTTTAGGGGGAAATTACTCTAAATGACCATTTTTCCCTTGGGATCATATTGAAGAAAAGTTATAAGGGAAGGGCATGATGGTCTTTTGACCATGTGACTAGTGGGATTTTGGCTGAGGGTCAAGGGGCAGAGGCCACTCATGTTCAAATCTTCTTCTCTCCCTTCTCTAATTTATCTCTCAAGATGCCTATATGTTGGATTTTATGCCCTTATAAAACCATGTCAGACTTGTAACATGGTTTTATATTGTCGATAAAAGTAGTAGAAATCATTTAGTTTGACAATTGTGTTGCTTGCTTGTTTTATGACATGATGATTGAAAATATGCATACATTTATAAAATATTAAACATATGGATAGTTACAATTATAGTGACTAGGTCACAATGGATTATAGTTGTAATTATATGTTCAAAACAACGAGTCCTAAGATTAAGTCAGTGAATTGACTTTTCACTGATCTAGTAATCTACGATATGATCTACTTACACATTTGAGGTGTGATGTCTTATCCAAGACATTGACCAAGTAGATAAGATCGAATGTATTTGGTTACATCGGACTAGGACCGATATTGATTATTGATTGATAAATAAGTATCGATTTTATCGAATCTAATCAATGTCACAATGTTGACCATATGTTAAGTTGATCTTAATTCTGAGTGATAATATTATGCTAATTATATTATTTAAATCTTTTGACTTGTTCGTTACTAGCTTACCCTACGGTCTAGCCCATACTTACATCTTGAAGATTTAGTAGTGTAATTGAGTGGGAGTATTATTCATAGATATGAAACCTATAACTTTTGTATGAGAAGGGAAAAGATGATTTCCTTAATTGCTTTGTTCAAAAGGTTAAATGATTGAGATCTCATTTCCGTGATTAAGTTCACGGAAATATCATTTATATGGAACTTAGTGGGAGTTAAGGATAATATACTGATGAGGGGTAAAACAGTAATTTGCACCCATCTCGTTAGTAAGTCATCGATAGATAATTGATTGAATGTAATGGTTATGACAATGGATAACGTATTTATGGTTTGGAAAATACGTTCCATGAATTCAAGAGTTCAATTCTGAGTCTATAGTGGAGTCACGAGGAATTAATAAGGTAGTGAAATTATTTGTAAATAAATTCACGGTAACTTGTTGGAACTTGATTTCATGGATCCATGGTCCCCGCATCACCTTTAAGTAAATCATCTAGAATGTCTCAATTAATTGATTTAATTATCAATTAGGATTTTTAAAGTTGACTAGGTCAATTTTGAAAAAATTACAGAGATATAAGATTTAGAGAATAAAAGAGAATCTTTGGGTAAATTTATTAATATTGATAAATTGGTGTCAATATAAATAAATAATATTAAATATAGTTTCAAATTATAATTAGTTAATTTGAATAAAGATTTAATTAATTAATTAAAATTAATTAAATAAAAGGTTTTGAATTTAGGCCAAATTGAGATTTAAATTTAAAACAAAGAGATTGGGCCCAAGTCCATTTGTGGGAGCCCAAGGCTTTTATCTTTTTGTTTATTATTTTAATTAATTTAAATTTAAATAAAGCCCATTAAGTTGCCTATATAAGGAATATGATATTAAGTTGCCTATTTACGGTTTTCATAAGGAAGTCTCAATTGATTCATTGGGTAAGTGAAAACCTAGACAGTCTAATTCCTTATTGGCCACTCATTCTTCTTCTTCTCTTCTAGATCTCTATCTCATGTGTTGAGAACAAGCCCACACTAGTTCTAGGTTGATCAAAGGCTTGGTGAGGAAGACTGTGTTGATGATCTAGTTTAATCTCTTGATAATACTCTGCTACAGAAATGAATCAAGGGTCAGAGAGAATGAAGGAAGGAGTTGTTCCAGTTCCGCTGCGTTATGTAAGCTTTTACTTTACTCTGTATTTGTATCAATTTCATAGGAGCATGTTCTAGGAATTTGCATGTTTGTTTGATAATATGTAAATTACATGAAAATAAACAAAGATCCTGTAATATGTATTTCCTACACTATATACCTAAGAGCTTTAAGCAATCCACGTGTAAAGAATTCTAAGGTTTCAAGTGGGAAATTGGGACTGATTGGAGGATTAGGAGCTACTCAACCTTACACACACTTAAGTTTTTGAATTCAGAAAAGGTAAGGAATTCTTCTGCTTTGTTTTCATTTTTATTTAGGGTGTTCTTGGCTATTTTGAGGTTAAACTTAATTCTGAAGGGTTTGATGCTTCTAGGGAGTTTATGTGTTGTTGTTGGTGGTGGAGCACAATTTCTAGTTGTTCTAAGGCGTGGGATTGGATTGGAAACTTTGAATTTGAACATATATTTCAAATTTTTGTGATAATTTTTCCAAGTTCAAGCTTAAATGTAAATTTTGGTAAATTGCGTGTTTTTGGGTGTTTAAGTGCGTCTTGATGTTGTAATGGAGATATAGAGTTGGTTTGTGGTCATTTGGTTATGAAAGATTGATTGGAATCATATTATAATTCGGGTTTGGTGCCTGAAAATGCAGAGTAAAATCGCAGTTCTGGGTTTTCTCGTGGTAGGCCCTGATTATAAGACACGGGTATGACCGTGCCATGAATCTATTTAAAGTTAAATGTTTGCTTTGTATAAGCGTCTGATGTTATAACTACTTGTAGTGATTGGTTGTGGTTGTGATGGACCGGCCGGGAGGCCATTATCGACATTAAATGTGTATTGCAGACTGTAGTGGTAGGGCCATTACAAAGGTGCGATATGTATATACTCGGCATGAGTCGTTATATTTGTTGGAAAATTAATGTGAACCTGTTTGTGATTATATAGTATGCAGTGCATGTTAATGTCTATCTGGATATTTGTTTTACTTGTTTGGGTTTTCTTGCTGAGCCTTAGCTCACGGGTGATTCGTGGTGCAGGTCAAAGTAAAGAAAAAAGGGACCAATCATGAGTTGGAGAGCTATAGGAGCTTCGTATACATATTTAGCCTGCTCGGCTACCACGATCGAAATACTTTTGAGGAACAGGGGTTATTAGCTCAATTTTTCCTCTTAGGTCGGCTGGATCTGTAATTTTGTCAAACATGTATTTTGATTTAAAAACCCTTGGGATCCCTTATAATTATTCAAAACCTTTTTAATGAAAAGCCTAACTTCATTAACCAAAATTTTTAATACCGAAACTGTTGTTTCACCTTAATTACACTTTTAGGTCCAAATGACTCAATTAACGAGATAAGCACTATTTTTTTTGACACATGGTGTAATGGTCCTAGATTAGTGGGATGTTACAAAAATGCTCCTTTAGGGTTCCGTCGGGAAAGTTTCTAGGGTTCATAGGGAATGCTCAGGGCATTGAGGAAAATCTAGATAAGATCAAGGCTTTAATAGATATGTCTTCACCTCGAAAAGCATCAAGATGTTCAGAGTTTAACAGGACGAATGGAGGCCTTAAACTGGTTCATCTCAAAATCCACTGACAATTTCCTACCCTTTAATCTTTTGAGAGGGGGCCAGAAATTTGAATGGACAGAGGAGTGGGAGCTTGCCTTTCAAGCTCTTAAAAAATACCTCACCAAACCACCGATCTTATCTAAACTAGTGGTTGGAGAAGCACTATACTTATACACCGCCACAAACGAGCATGCAATCAGTGGGACATTAGTTCGGGAGGACAAAAAATTACAAAGGCTGGTCTATTACATCTGTAAACGACTCTTGGGAGCTGAGTCACGGTACCTCTAATGGAAAAGCTCACGTTATGCCTAATACATGTGTCTTGAAAGTTGCGACCTTATTTCCAGGCGCATCCAATACATGTGTTGACTGATAAGCCATTAAGGCAAATACTGTCAAAACCCAAAGCGTTAGGTCGAATTTTGAAATGGGCAGTGGAACTCGGGCAGTTCTTGATCAAATATCACCCGAGAATGATGATAAAGGGCCAAGCATTGGCCAATTTCATAGTGGAGTGTACAGGGATATCCAACGAAGAAGTCATAACCCTAGCTCGAGAGCTGTGGAGACTTTATGTTAATTGATCCTCCAATGAAAATGGATCGTGCCCCTCGAACTATGACTACTATATGATCGTGCCCCCCGAATGATTCACGATGTTAAAAATTCTCCCCGAACTATGCATGTTACTGAAATATGAGACTTCTGTTAGATTTCGTCCTAAGTGGCTGACATATTGATGATGTAGCATTTTGTCTGTTGATATGTCACTACCACGTGTAGAATAATTAGCAATTTCGCCCCCAGAACTTTGCCCGCTACCAAATAATACCCCTTTTATTGAAATTTTTTTTTCTATAAAATAATAATTAAATCTTTAAAAAATAAAAAATTTGTTTAATAACAAATAATTATTTTTTAGTTTTAGTTTTTCTTTTATTTTACAATATAAAATAAATCTATTTTATAATGAAATTTAGAATGAATACTAAAACAAATAAAAAAATCCTTTAATTAAAGAGGATGACGAATGACGAAGGGCTTAAATAAAAAAAATAATAATTTAAGAGGAGGAGGGCGAAGGGGAACAAATTATTTTTTAGGATTTAAATTTTTATTTTAATATATATTTATTTTATATTGTAAAAGAAAAGAAAAAGTGAAAAAAAGTTATTTGTTATTAATTAGATTTTTTATTTTTGAGTATTTAAAAATTTATTTAATTAGTTTGAAACTTTTAGTATTGTTTATTTTCTTAATTTTTTAAAATATATATTTTTTAATTTTTAAGGATATAATTATTATTTTTAAGAAAAAAATGAGGTTTTCTTTTAAAAAAATTAAATTAGTTTTAATAAAAATGGCATAATTTGGTAGTGGTCAAAGTTCGAGGGGCAAAATTGCTAATTATTCTACACATCAACAGAAAAAAAAATGCCACATCATCAATCTGTTAGCCACCTAGGACAAAATCTAACAGAAGTCCCATATTTCAGTAACGTATATAGTTCAGGGGGAATTTTTAACATCGCGAATCATTGAACGGGCACAATCATATAGTGGGCATAGTTCGGGGGGCAAAAATACTATTTATTCTTATATTAATCACCCCATTAGGACACATGTTTCATTCAACGTTGAGATTTTGATTAGAAGCATCCAATAACAAGGCTGAATATGAAGCAATACTAGCAAAGCTCTGAATAGATTCTAAGCTAAAAGCTAAGACAATACACTATTGCAGTGATTCACAGCTTGTGGTCAACCAGGTATTGGGAAAATATCAAGCTCGAGGGACGAAAATGGCGGCATACCTGGAAAAGGTTAAATCAGCATTCATGCAACCGTACTATCTCTTGGACGTAGATGTCTGCATATTGGTCTGCCATGTATGAAGTCTTAACAGGTAGGAAATGAGCCGACTTGGTTAGTCTATCTATTACTACCCAAGCTGAATCATGCTGCCTGTTTGTTCGTGGCAAACCCATCACGAAGTCCATAGCTATATCGTCCCACTTCCATTCTGGTACGCTAAGCGGTTGCAATAAGCCTGCAGGCCGCTAATGTTCTACTTTCACTTGCTGGCATACTAGACACTTAGAAACAAATTCTGCTATGTCCTTCCTCATCCCTGGCCACCAATAGATTGCCTTGATGTTGTGAGTCATCTTGGTCGACCCTAGGTGAACTGAATACGGAGTACTGTGCGCTTCTTCTAGAATTGCCATCTTAATCCTTTGATCGTCAGACATGCATACTCGATTCTTATATCTCAATAATCCTTGACTTGATTATATATGATGTGTCAAAAGCACAAATTGCCAAATACACCATTAAACAATTAATAAAATATTAAAGCATCCTTGCCAAATACATATCTAACTTCATTTACCAATAATTTTTTAATCATATATAATACAAACAGTCACCAAAACCCTTTGCAATTTATTAGGATTGAGTGACAAAAGCTGTCATAATTTTTAAAATTGTATAAGAAGAAAAATATTTAATTACTTAATGAAGTAAATGAGCGTGAGCCATTTCGCCTCCGTAGGAGGCGTGATCATAAATCATTAAATAAATTTTTGATGAGGAATAATTATAATGATGATGAAAATAGATAAATAAATAAATAAAATATATAAAATCAATAAACATTAATTGGAAAAATAATGGTTACATTAATTATTCCAATGAATTCCAAAATGATTTTGTTTTCTTATGGAATGGATAAAATGAATGAATCAAGAATAAAAAAGGAATGAAGAACAAATATTAAAGAATATATTTTTTTTATTTATTTAATAAATATGTGATCGTTATGTCATTAGATTGCTCTTCCAAAAGTTTGAAAAAGTTAAAATTAGTTTTAGAAATATTAATTAACAATTATAAATATGGACCATTGATTTTAATCCAATGGTTAATATTAAAGTAATAATCTATGGCTAGTAATATATATATATATATAGAGAGAGAGAGAGAGAGAAATTAGTGAAAATGACATTTTTTAAATGATTTTGCACTATAGCTTACTTTTGATCATTATTTACAAAATGACTTCTCTCTAAAATTGGAACAATTGTCTAAATTTTTCGACTGACTGTTTGAGTTTTTTGACTACTTGTCTAAATTTTCGACTAGCTATCTAAATTATGAGATGTCGTTTTGCCAAAGAATCCATATATATATGTGGCACTCTTAATGGTTACTACCTATATATATATATATATATATGGGGCACTCTTAATGGTTACTACTTATGAATGATTACTTTAATATTAATCATTGAATTGAGATCAATGATCTATATTTATAATTATTAAGTAATATTTTTAAAAATTAAATTTGATTTTTTCAAACTTTTTGAAAGGCTACCTGATGACATGACAGTCACATATTTATTAATTAAATAATAAAAAAGAATCTTATTTAATATTCATTCTTCATTCCTTCGGCATTCTTGATTCATTCCTTTTATCTAATCTATGAGAAAAAAATCATTTTGAAATTCATAGGAATAATTAAGGGTCATTTGGCAAAATGACCTAATTTTTAAAGTTATCTTGCACTC
Organism: Humulus lupulus; assembly: GCF_963169125.1. NCBI lineage: Eukaryota > Viridiplantae > Streptophyta > Magnoliopsida > Rosales > Cannabaceae > Humulus > Humulus lupulus. The sequence continues at coordinate 191,074,864 of NC_084802.1, forward strand.
TAGCCTAATATTAATAATTTTTTGCAAAATGACCTCTCATAATTTAGATAGCTAGTCGAAAAATCAAACAGCCGGTCGAAAATTTTATACAGCTGGTCAAAAAATTTAGATAATTAGTCGAATTTTAGAAAGAGATTATTTTGCAAAAAATTATCAAAAGTAGGCCAGAATGCAAAATTATTTTAAAAAAAAAGACAATTTTCATAAATTTCTCGAATAATTAATGTGATCATTATCTTTCCAACTAATATTTAATGACTAATTAATTTAAAATTTTTGAAATTATTAATTTTATTTATTTTCATCATAAAAAAAATTGTTTAGTAATAATCATACGATGTTAATAACCGTTGACAAGTATTTATATATATATATATATATATTTATATTTATATAACAAGCTGTACTATATTGATTCCTCGTGAAAATGACAATTAAATAGGTCCAAATGTATTGTATTCAGTAATGAAATAACAACTTTGTCTTGACTTCACGCCAGGCTAGAGAAGAATGAATACGAATTCTAGAATGTTATTCGTCGTGTGTTGTCTTTAGCTAAAACCAAAAAAATTAAATATATTTATATGAAAGAGTAGACCAAGTAAATTATTTCGCTTTATGATTATATTAGCAGAAAATTGACTAAATCAAGTAACAACCACAACTAAGCACTAAGGTTATTATTTCATTTTTAGCCCAATGTACAAAATAAATAAAATTAAGAAGCTGATTTGTCTTTTCTAGAAAAATTTGACCTCAATAAAACCCCTCAAGAGCAAAATCTAGTGAGAAAAATTCAAGAAGAAAAAAAGAGTATCAATGGAATATTTTGAAGGCATCAGTCTGAATACAAGAGTTAATACAAATTGGATGGCCAGGCCACCACACCATATGATCATTCTTAGAAAGAGTTAATTTGGCAAGCGAGTGAGCTACATTATTAACACTTCTAGCATAGTAATGAAATCCCTAACAATGGAACCTAAGTAAGAGTGGTGAGTACTCTTGTTGTGGATGGCTTGGATGACTTGTAGACAATTCGACTCCAGGATAATAAGAAGGTGGTTCATTTCTCTGCATAGTTGGAGACTTTTCAGTATCCCTAAAGCTTCAACAACAGGGGGAGAATAGGAAGCCGTGATGGGCCAAATAGCCGAACCAATAGCACAACTATTGTGATCTCTCACAATCATGTCGAGGCCCACTTTACTGGATTGGTGCTGAATAGCTGCATCAGAGTTGATTTTTAACAAGTGAGGAGGAGGAGCTTGCCAACTTTAGTCAGGGCCACTTTGTCGATGATGAGGACAATTGATATGATTGTCTCGGTGGCTATTTGCAGATGAATACCTCTGCATATAATCAATTGCCCAACATAAAAACATTTCATCATACAACAAGATACCTTCATTTACAACTTTGTTCCTCCTGAAAGTTTGAAATAAAGAAAACTTGTAAAAACAGAGAAATGCTCAATGAATAAAATGCTCAGCGCATCAATTGAGGCTGGCTGCCTTTTCATTATATAGAGAGAGAATGAATTCAAAGAATATTCTAGATAATTACAGCTCATACCAATCATTACAATTAACAATCCCAAAGAATATTCTAACGGTAATGACAGAGAATTTGTTATAGATGGGACCACAAAATCAAGAATAATTAGTTGATGGTTGTGCACTGAAACAAAAGGTGGAAATCATGACTGCTGACTCATTTCATTTTCTAACAGCCCCTCTCAAGCTGGAAGGGGTTTCCACCACACCAAGCTTGCTGATCAGAAAATGAAACCGATGATGAGTGAGACTTTTTGTTAGACAGTCTGTTGTTTGGTCATATGATGGTATATATCGAATGACAAGACTTTTGCTCAGGACTTTGTCTCTTACAAAGTGGACATCTAATTCAATATGTTTGGTCCTGGCATGATAAATGGGATTTGCTGCAAGAGCACTGGTGCTCATATTATCACACCAGAGCACAGGTGTTTGAGGCAGAGGGAAGCTAAATTCTTTTAACAAACTTTGAGTCCAGGATATCTCTGCAGCCACATGTGCCAATGCTCTGTATTCGGATTATGTGCTAGACCGAGAAACAACAGCCTGCTTCTTTGATGACCAAGATACTAAGGTATCACCCAGGTACACACAATACCCTGCCGCACTTCTTCGATCATCTGGACAACATGCCCAATCAGCATCTGAGTAACCTGTCAAAGGCAATTTATCTGAGTAACCCGTGGTGAAGAGTACCTTTTAGATATCTAAGCACTCGTTTCATAGCACTCCAGTGAGCAGTAGTAGGGGCTTGCAAGAATTGACTTAACTTGTTTATAGCAAAAGACAAGTCAGGTCGTGTATGTGTTAAGTACTGCAAGCCTCCAATCACACTTCGATATGCAGTTGGATTGTCAAGTGGCTCTCCATCAGATTTTGACAGCATTTTTCCAACTGTCATGGGAGTAGAACAAGGCTTGAGATGCTCCATTCCAGTCTTGATTAGAAGCTCTTTTATGTATTTGTCTTGATTGAGATAAATTCCAGTGTCATTCCTGTGAACCTCAATGCCCAAAAAGAAACTGAGAGAGCCAAGATCCTTTAAGGCAAAGTGATCATTCAACCTGGTGGTGAATTTCTTGAGATCAGAACTGCTATTTCCAGTGACAATAATGTCATCCACATAGGTTAATACCAGGATTATAACTTGAGGAGTTTTGTAAAAGAACAATGAGGAATATTCCTTAGAGCTCTCAAATTTCCATTGCAGTAGTGTTGCTTTCAAGTTGTCAAACCAAGCCTTAGGTGCCTGCTTCAAACCATAAAGGGACTTGGAAAATTTGCACACAAAATCTGGTTTGTCTTGATCAATGAATCCCTGTGGCTGTTCCATATACACATCTTCTTAAAGCTTGCCATTGAGGAAGGCATTATTAATGTCCAGCTGTCTAATGTCCCATGATTTTGCTACTGCAATTGTCAAAACAATTCGAATGGCAGATGCCTTCACAACAGGACTAAAGGTTTCCCCAAAATCTATACCTGGCCTTTGGTGGAATCCTTTGGTCACAAGTTTGGCTTTAAGCCTTTGAATAGTGCCATCGGGGTTCCTTTTGACTCTATAAACCCATTTATTTCCAACTATATTCATCCATGGGATTCTTGGTACAAGAATCCAAGTTCTGTTTTTCCTCAAAGCAACCATCTCCACTTGCATTGCATTGTTCCAACCATGATGTTTGAGAGCTTCCTCCACTGTTGGCGGTTCTTCATTTTCATGAGACCAAGCTGACTGACCAAAGTAATTTTTTGGCTTGAAGATTCCCACTTTGGCTCGAGTAATCATGGTATGAGTTGGAGCCAAGGGAGCAATTTTGTCAATGTTTGGTGGTGACAAAGAAGGCTCTTCAACTTGATCTATGTTACTCTCAATAGCAGACTGAATAATAGGGGATTCAATGTTCATAAAGGATGACGAAGATGGTTCTCTAACCTGACTTTCACTGTGTGAAGTGGACAGAGGGCTTGATGCATCTCCAAGGGAACCTTCTCTTTGTCTTGTATCAGTCTGATTGAGCCTTTGAACATCTGATGCAGAATTGACAAGATTAAATGAGACAGACCAAGATGGAACATGAACTTGAACTTGTTGTTCAGATTGATATGTGTTTAAGAAACCATCTTTGAAAGGAAAATCAGACTCATTAAAAATGACATTTCGAGAAATATATAATCATCCAGTGGAGCTAAGGCATTTGTATCATTTATGAGCATCACTATAGCCAAGATTGACACATTTAGTGGAGTGGAATTGAAATTTGTGAGATTGATAAGTTTTAATACATGGATAACAGGCTGTTCCAAAGACATTGAGAAATTTGCAGTCAGGCTGTTTAGAATAGACAATCTGAAAGGGAGATTGATCATTGAGTATGGGTGTTGGCAGCCTATTTATCAAATATATTGCTGTTTGGAAGGCATCCCACCAATATTTGAGTGGCATGTAGGCTTGAGCTAAAAGTGTCAATCCCATCTCTACAATGTGCCTATGTTTTCTCTCAGTCCTTCCATTTTGGGCTGAGGTGTGAGGACATGAGTGCTGGAAGTCAATTCCATTTTCAGTGACAATTTCACTGAAAGCATGAAAATCCCCTCCCCAATCGGTTTTTAAAGTTTTGATTTTCCTTTCAAATTGATTTTCAACCAAAGCTTTGAATTTTATAAAGGTTGAGATAGCTTCAGATTTGTTTTTAAGTGGATAAATCTAAGTAAATCTGCTATGATCATCAACCAAATGTATATGAATTTGGTAATTTGTGTTAGATAACACTGGTGCAGGCCCCCAAAGATCTGTGTGTATCAGGTCTAAAGGAAATTTAGCTCGTTCATTGTTAAGAGTGAAAGAGAGAGCATGAGATTTTCCGAATTGGCATGCTTCACAGAAGTTATGCTTTTCATTAATACTAGTTTTAACATTAACTTGACTCAAAACAACATTCAAGACTCTATTGGATGGGTGGCCAAGTCTTTTGTGCCACTTGTCCTTGATTGAAACAGACTTAACAATAGAAATTAAAGCTGAGTTTATGACATAGGAGGTTTTCTTTTCTAGAGAGATTTTGGTGGATGATGACTTTGAACTTCTTTGCAGCTCCTCAAACTGGTACAATCCTTCTTTAAGCTTCCCTTGGAGGAGTACCTTCTTTGTTACCATGTCCTTCACAACAAAGAAATCAGAGAAAAATTCCACAGAGACATTATTATCACAGGTCAGTTTTGATATACTAATCAAGTTTTTAGTGATCTCTGGTACATGAAGAATATCTTTGAGTAATAAAGGATTGGAGGTATAAGAGGGTAGAGAGAGAGAGAGAGCCAACATGGTTAATATTAAGTTTGGAACCATTACCCATTGTTAAAGTCTCCTTACCATTGTACTCATTCTTTTGAGCCATATGGTTTGCATCAGTTGTGAAGTGGTTATTTGCACCACTATCTGCATACCAAGTTGTGTCATCTACCATCTCAAGAGTTGCAATAAATGCAGCAGCACCACTCTGACCACCTTTGTTGGGGTTGTTAACACTAGTCGGATCTGTGCCCATATAGGACTCATCATAGCGGTTGTAGCAGTAAGCTGCTGAATGGCCATAACGACCACAAACTTGACATGTTGGTTTTGAGTTATTGCTGTGTCTACCACCTCCTCGACCTCGAAACCTTCCACCAGAACCTCTGCCTCCTCTGAACTGTCCTGAGTTTCCTCCACGATTTCCACCACCTTGCTGATTTGCTTGATTTCCCCTACCACTAGAGAAACCACGAGGTGTTGTTGTTGCTATATTAGAAAGGGGGTCTCCCTGTCTAAGGCTTCGTTCTAGAGTGATGTTTCCTGTCACGTCTCCATTAAGGATAATTGAGTATTGGACTGTTGAAATGCAATCAAAGATCTTCCTGATCCAATTATCATGAAAAATTATTTTTTCTCATAATACTACACAAAAAAGGCCATTCAACACGATTATAGACCTTGGACATGTCTAATTTCAAGACAAAAGCACCATTTTTACCTCAGATGGCTTCGAATTTGATAGCAGAGACTTATTATTATTGTTACCACAAGCTTAAGTTTTGTTCATCCAAATTATTGGAGTCAGCTTGAAATGAATTATATATTTATTTGGATGCTATTTCGCTAAAACTTTAAGGGCTACGCGATCTTATGACCCTCTCTATTACTAACGACAACTCATTTTCTATTCGAAACTTCAAAGCCGTCTCAGGAATTTCGCAACTTTGGCTTAGTCAATTAGAAAAAAGACTGCGGTCCATTTATTATATATAATCATTTATAATGATAAAAAAAAAATATTGGCTCCGTATGAACAAGTGTGAACTCTCTCTCTAAATATATATAAAAGTTAATTATTGTATTAACGTGTAGTAGTGTCAAATAATTAATATGTAACAAATTTTGATTTGGGGATTCCCATTATTCCATTTTGATTTTTCTATGTAACATAAAAACCTAAAATCATCCTAATTTTGTCATTTCTATACATAAAATTCACTGCTAATAATATGGTTCGGGGCATTGCTCAGATAATTATTGATCTCTTGCTTTGTGATTTATTAGCGTTATGTATCGATCCTTTTTATGAGTTTTGTGGATCGCTATTTTATTTTCAACAATGATATTCTTAATTTTTTTGATTGATTGTAGGTTTTTAATTATTTTTGGGGTGAGGTAATATACTTTTGATATTGAATATTGTAAACAGTTCGATAAACTTAAGTTAATCATTTGAATTTAAATTGTAAGCAATTCGAGTACGTTATTAGACTATCTATTGTAATGATATCATCTTTTGCTTGCGATGTTTATTAGGTTGGCCAGCTAAAGTTTCTTTTATTATTTTAAGAAAAAAAAAGTTATTACTAGGCAAATCAGGATTTTCATCAATTTATTTTTAATAAAATTATAATCCATGTATTTTAATTATACTAGATGCAAGCAACATAGAAACATGCAATGTACGTTTGCTTAATTTTATTTAGAAAATTTATTAATTAATTTTATTATATTTTTATGATTGTCATATAAATTTCAAATAATACTAGATAATATTATATATAAAAGAACAATATAAATATATTAAAAGAAAAATTAAACCAAAATATTATCAATATTTAAAAAAAAAAAATATGATAACATTTTAGATTACACACTACCATATTCAATGTATAAAATATTCATAATATTATTCAAATCATACTATAACGATTGGAAAACATTATTCTAATTTCTTGATAGAAGAGAAATGTTATTCTAATTTATTATGTAGTTGCACGGTCATACTATTTGTACACACATGACACTTACATATAATGTATTTATAATGTTTGTTATGATTTAATATGAATATATATTTATATCAATTAGATTAAGTAGTAAAAAAAAGTAACATGTTTTATTTTTAAATATAAATGATAAGTTTTTTTAATAAAAAATAATATTATGTATTGTATAATATTATATGTTATATTATTTTAAATAATATGACAAAATATGATTTGTCACACCGTGTAACATATTATTGAGAGTTACAAAATTGGACACATGTGCGTGCCCAAATGTGACATATTTTGGAGTTACAAAATCAGTTACAAATTTGTAACTCCCAAATATTGCCCAATATAGATTGTATGTTACACATTTGAGTTTGGATTTCACAAAGTTATTATGTAATATGATTGTTGGAGACATGTTTTTAACTCTCATTAGGTGTATGGATGTTACAAAATCATGTGGGAAGAGATTGTGATGTTTTTTTGGAAAACTGAAAAAATTGGAGGCTGAAATTTGCACTGTGGCTGCGGCCACTGGTTATCCCTGGCCGCAACCTAGGGGACAAAGGCCAGCGGCAGCGGCCAGGGGTGCTGACAACTAATTTTTTTTTCTTAAGTTTTTTCCAATTTGAGTGGTTCTATCACCCCATGTAACTCCCAAATTTTCATTTTAATTTCATAAACATCCAATTAAATATTGGTAACAACCATGAGAGTTGGTGGAATTTAAAATTCAAAGGGTATCTCAAACTCTATAAATAGGAGCCTAATGCTCACTTGTAAGACACACCATTTTTTCTATCCACAAAGCACTTGGCTAGAAAATAAACCATAGAGGCTTGATAATTCTAGAGAGCTATTTCCTTGTGAGATCCCTTAGTACTTAGAGAATAAGGGGAAATAAGCTTTTGGACAAAGGTTTTGAACATTGTTCAAGTTGGTGATCCCCACTACTCTATACTTTGGTTGTGTGAGAGTTTATGTTCTTTCTTTTGTTCTTATTTACTTATATTATTATTGTTTTGAGTTTGTGATATTTCTCTTATACATCTTTCTATTTACTTGTATTTTGAGCAATTGAGTTGTAACATTACTTTGATCAAATATCTTGTCTATTGTATTCTTGCCACTACAAGAAAAAATGCTTTTAATAACACCGAAAATATGTTATCAAAACATACGATAACACTTTCTGATGTGTTAAGATCGACTATGTTATCGTAGGTCAGGGTACTTTACATAACACTTTATCAGTGTTATACAGATGTGTTATTGTACTGTCAACGATAACACAATTTCTGTGTTATTTTAATATATAGATAAGTGTTTAATTATGTTATTTATAGTCGATTATATAACACATTTTTTGTGTTATACTACACTTTAGTATAACACATGTGTTATCTTAGCTTAGAGAAACATAATCTTTTTTTACTTACACAAAACTAGGAAAACAAATATGAAAGTTGAAGCCAAATAAGGTAACATAAATAGATTTTTATTAATTACTCAAATGTAATTACAATATTTAGTCTACTAGTCTAGGCTTAAGAAATCATATTACAACATAATTTATGCCTAATTCAGATTCCTTTATCACTAAATACAAAACAAGAAATGTATACAAAAATTAGTGAAATACATTCTTCCATTCTAAAGGCCTCAACTACAAATGTTGTCAAGAATTGCTCCAAAGAAATCACTCTACCCTGTTCGTTCTGTCAAGTTTCCAAAAAGTGAGAGGAGGGGTTTAGGTATCAGCAACTTACTCCCAATACTATAATCAGCTGCTCTTGCTGCCTGCAAAAGCATTAGAGGTGGAACATATAACACAAACAACAGCTAAACCCGCAACCTGCAAACCCAAAGTTACATTCATTCAGCACAACTTAACAGCTTTCATGAAAAAAAAAACATGGAAAGTGCTCATAAATAGGTTTTCAATTTATATGCCAAAAAACAAACCTTTTGAGCAATCTTATATATGGATAAAGTTGAAAAGTAAAGCATGTTTAGCATCAGAGATGGCAAAACTCAAAGAAGCTAAGAAAGAAGGTAATATCATATTAGGAATGAATTGGAAAAAAGTACCTTCCAAGGCTCTGAAGAAGCTCATTCAGTTCTGACTTTGCTCATTTTCAAGCATAGTAATTTTTTCGTAGTGGAATTCCGACCTTAAGGTAGCTAACTTCATCTGTATCTCTATTTCCAAAACCAGCTTAGAATGGACTGTAATCGGCAGGAAACAAGGTTTTGATTTCCTGAGAAAATTGGAAAACTCTAGTTAATACAAAGAAATCTCTGTAGAGACCATAAAACAAGTTCTACTTCAAAGAAATATATAAAATATGACAAAATGGAAAATCATAGGGTGCTGAAAGAGGTTGGATTTGGGCACCCTGGCTTAGATAATATTGCAGCAGTGACTAATTTAAAGAGACTGAGAATTGGACTATCTCCACCATCTTGAGAATGTAATACTTGCCCATCAGCACTAGGAAGTAAACCCAGCCAAGGGGCTGTTTACATGAAGTGCCAGGTATCTACTTCTCTCTGTTCAGCATTTGAGATAGCAACAATAAGATTCAAGTGGCCAGAAACACTTATTTCAACTTTAACTAACCAATTAGATGATATACATCATGATTCAGGCATCTATGGGTTATTACTTGATATTTTATATAGGAAATTCTAGAATGTGCTCATAGAATCAAGCATACAAAACAGAGAACTTGTGCTAGTAACAGGAAAATAAAATGCAGCCAATTTATACAGAAAGAAAGCACTTAAAAAAAAATTGACATGTCCTCCATAAGAAATCAAAAAACATTTTACAAGTCCTCTAAAGCAAACCACAGAGACATACCTACTAGCACGAACATAGATGACATACATTTTAAAAGAAATCATAAACAAAATCAAAATTTGGGGTGTGGGCAACACAGGGAAGGTCACTCTTCTAAAGTAACATATCAACTAAAAAACCAAAACTTACCTCAATGATATCACATTTTACACAAAATAAATAAATAAACACATTTATGAAAACAGAGAGAGAATGGGAGACTTAAGCAAAATAAGCTAGAAACAATGTTAAGCTGGTGGGAAAATATCACAAGCTATTTAACTTAAGAGACGATTCATCAAAACTTTAAATCATAAGATTCCATTTTCAAAAGATCATAATCATCAACAATTATGCTAATTGATTTATTAATTAAACCCAATAGCTCATAACCAATGTAGTTTAAAGTAGTTAGCAAAATAAGAATAGAAGTGTGTTTAATTATTAGATATTTAATCTACAAAACTAGGCACTAATATTGGTATTAAAAATAAATAATTACTAGTCACTACTACTAGCATCAATTCGTAGCCTAGATGCTTAATAACTAATAGGCACTGATATTAATATTAAAAATCAATAAACAACTTAATTAAATTATACCAATTTGAACCAGAAACCCCTCTTGCATATTTTTCTGATTTAAATATTTGGACACCTCTGTCATACCAAGACTTAGTATAATTTGGATCCAATTTCAATTTCCTCTCAAGTTTCAAACTCTAACAATAAGTTAGAAAGGAACAATGCTGCATAAATATACAGTTTAGACATTAGACTCTCACAAAAATAATTTAGCAATCTCATAAATTTAATGCTTACCGGTTCTCAAAAATGACATATAGAGGAATATGAAAGTTAATCTCTTCGCCGTCTTCATCAACCTCTGTTGGTGCAAGCCCAGATTTACGAGCCTTCTCCAATTCAAGTTGTTTTCTATGATCCTCCCAAGATTTAAATGCCACTGAAAAACCCAATACAGTAAGACTAACAATTCATGCCAGCACATCCACAACATCAACAATAAAATATCATAAAATCAATTCGTAAAAAAAAATATTAACACAATTGTGTTGTACAATCAGACATTTCCTTGAACACCTCATATACATTTGGCTATGCCTACTCTGTTTTAAAATATGAAATGAGCATTTGTACATACTCACTGCATGGATTCAGTAGCTTATAACAGATAGAAAATCTACAATTATATCCAAATATATATGTATGAATGCAGTAGCTTATAACATAAGGTCTAAAATTATGTATATATATCTATGTATGGATATGGCTTAACAATAATCTGGCAGCCATGGAGATGAACCATAACAGTACAACCTGGCATGACTATCAATCCTTGTAAAGATGCACAGCATAAAAGGGCACACCAGGAAGACAGTAATATAAAATACAATGAGCAAATTATTCTTAATTAAATATCCTGACTGTATAGATGAAACTAAATATCCTGACTGTATAGATAAAATACAATGCATGAAACTTAAGCAATCAAAATGAAATTGAACAAATCACAAAATATAATGAAAATTTGTACCTCGATGTAAGCTGAATTAATGGCTCGTTGTGCTTCCTCAACAGCAGTGTCAAACCCTTAACACAAGTCAAAAGTTGGAAAATTTTATTGAAAGAACTGAAACCAACAAGAAAAAATAGCTCAAAAAGAGACGTTTATTAAATTTTGATTTATTAAAGTTGAATAAAGATATTTAGTCTTCAAAGTACACGTTTTTAGCTAATTTTCAAGTAGTGGGACAAAAATGAAGCATATAATTGTAAATTTAGATTTCTATTCATTAAGATTTGTCGACTAAAAAATATATATAAGAGTGTAATCCCCCATTCTCTCCATTCTGTAGCCATTAAATAATTTATTATACTTGCCATGGAATGAGACCATACCAAACTAGCTAAGATTTGCTGGTAGACATTATCTAACTTGACATGACCTCCACATAATTTAGATTTCTATTTTAATTTTTTGTTATCAATATGGGGCAGAATATTTACAGAATCATGCAAACGCATCAGACTGATGAAAAGTTCAGATTTTAAATTTTCCTCTATAGGTTCAGCTCAATATTCAAAATTTTCCCCTGTTTCTTTATCTTATACTTTTCCCTGGTAGATTATGTATCTTTTCAAAATGAGTATAGAGCAATTAAACATTCTAGAGCAAATGACTTAGTACTTTGAGTGCCTTAGTACTAATAGAGAGTGTTTATCACATTAAATAGAAAAATAAAAGAGAGGTCTTAGTGAATCAAAGAACCTTGCAAAAACCAGTGATGATAATGCCACTGATTCATTTTGGTGTCATGTGCTGTTATGTGATTCATTTTGATGTTATGTGCTGTCATTTCAGTATAATCAGTTAGTAATGCCACTGATTCAGAGATTGCAGTATAGTTTAAGGAAAAGTATAATACATCAATAATTTTTCAAATAAAGTAGTTGAAAATAATAAATAGCTTTTGTAACATATAACCCACCTGTGGAGCCTTCCAAAGCAAGAGTATCAATACAGTGCCGGATAGAATCACATATGTTTGCCAAAGCCCAAGAAGCAGTTATTCGCACCTGAAACAACAAACGTACAGGAAAATATTACCCCCTTATGAACAAATTAGAGAGCAGGGTTATTATAAAAACTGAAAGTAAAAGAGAAATAGCGATATTGAGGGGTCGCGGGTATTAATCTCCACTGCGTGAATCAATTTGTTCAAGATCTCTGCACTATACCATTTAAGTTTCTAGTAATTCTTCTGTCTATATTTCGAGCTCAAAGAAACATGAAAGCATGAAGTTTTTTTTTAAATCACCTCTGGAAAACTTCAGGAAAACATGAAATGACACCAATGGCTCGATAAGAAGCTGATCTAACTGAAGGCACCTCGTCTTGTTTGGCTACATTAATCTGCAAAGTCTCTTAGTTATAATGCATAAACTTGTCTGCAAATAATTAATTTCCAAGAGAAACAAGTCAAAAACACATAATCAATGCTTACCGCAGCAGCAATAAACAATCTTCAAAAGTTATCAACAGCAAGCATACATGTGAAATAGCAACATGTTAAAATATAAATTTGGTTAGATGCAGTAAATATGAGTATTACGTAATGTCATCTACAGATTCCAATCACGGTTCTCACCTAAACTTGTATCAAAGTAAGAACAAAATAAGTGATGAAAGAAAGGTACGAATAGAGAACAGAGAGTATAGAATCACCTTGCTAATTTATTTATATATACACAAAAATTATAATAAAGAAGAACATGACAAAAGAAAGTAAAATTACTTGTTCACATTTGAGGATGAATTGAAAGAATTAAAAAGTAGTTGGATGTAACCTGTACCTATGTACTGTTTTGAATTCTTTAACAAGTCTATTAAAGGATGAACTTACTATACATTAATTAAAGAAAGTCTTCATGGGAATGAGTTATACAACTTTTTCTTTAATGAAAAAGATGAAAATTTTAAGGACTAACCTCGTGGCCATTGCTGCCTGAATCTCTTCTAACACCTCTTTTAAGATTCTTTCCAAATCTTCGAACAGAGCTAGCACTTAGCATATCATTTCAAACAACCATCACTTTTATGACCAAGGATTCCTTTTTATAAAATTAAAAAAATCTAATTTCAAACACATTTCCTAAATCCCAAGACCCTTCTTCCACTAAAAAAAGCAATTAACTTTCAGCCTCATTACCTACTAATTTAGGATTTAGTGAAAAGATAAAAAAGCCGGATAAAGCAGGAAGTCACTTTGAGCAAGAGCATCTTGAACCTACAGGTACAACAACATTCTAAATATTATTCCCTGGTGTCTAAATAGCTAGCAAATAGAGTGGAAATTTAATTAAACTTAAGTTAACCAAGCTGTGAAATTCCCAGTTTTTATAATAGTATAATTCATGTCCTAAATGACGGTAATAGTAGCCAGGTACCCAGGCAACAAGAGACATTTTATTTTAAAAAATTGAATGGCATCAAGCTTAAGCAGCTCAATAAGCAATGCATAATAGTAAACCTGTCATTGGATTTGGAGGTTAAAAGATAGAAAAAAGACATGTATTTAAACAAAATAATGTGAATAGGAAATGAATTATACGGTGTGGATGATATCAAAAGCATGAGAATTTTGAACAAGGACACCAGCAATCTACCATGGATTTCCCGCTGAATCAAGTAAAGAATACCTACACCAGAAAATATAAGGGGATAATAACCATGCCACATTCTTACAATTGGAATGGTTCTAAATTATTAATAGAAAATGTCACATACATCAAAGATGACCGTTGAAGAAAAATTGTAGCATTTTAAAACAAACCATCTTATCTAAGGTTTGTACAGATATAGAGGGTAGCACCTATCTATTAATCATATTTATAACAAATTGTTGTTCAACTAACACAATTTTTTTCTTAGAATAATGATTATTATTGCCCTAGACAGAAAGAGCTTCTAAACACAAACTATAATCACCTAGTAAAGATCAGCATAGGTAATCTTTGGATGTTTGGACTTCACTTCCTCTGTTATCAAAACACAACCAGGAAAGAAAAGTTAGGGGGGAAATTTTGGTGCTTTGATATCCATCATGTTGTCCAATGTTTTAAATTATCAATTGTTAATTAGTATTGTCAAAACATCAGAAATCTAGATTAGTTTCAGTTAGATATCCCAGTTGCACAAGATTCTAAGTGTTCATAATAACAAGGTTACTGTAACAAATTAAATAGCATAATTTACATCTAAAAAAGATTAGATAGAATTGGAAAAGCTCACCACATAAGTGAAACTCTTTATTCCATTTTCCCATCTTGTATGCCTTTAAAAAGAAAAATAAATATAAAATCAACAGTGTAGATTATCTCTATGGTTAGAATAAGAAACAGATTTTCTGTAGTACTGTATAGCGTAGTGCTCTTTAAGCTTCTAGGATTTGTTAAACAGTCATATGTGGCACATAATACGTGGCAAACTATAAATCTTGCCTTTGGGAGGATACCCCAAAAAAGATGTTTTACCTCACCGCACATTTGAATGTAGTAAAAAAGACGAATTCAGATTTTGAAAGTAATCCCTTCCTTCCTTTGATGTGCAGATTCCCAACCCCTGGAAAACACAATAAAGAAAGATGAGTTCATGAAAAACTAGAAAATTTTGATGCTTCATAAACTCCCATAATTCTAGCAGGTGTCTTACTTATAAGTTGAATAACACAAACCTTATAGTACTTTATGGTCCACCCACTTGCATTTCCCCTCAAACTTTCCTTCCAGGCCTCATACTCGGGCATGTTATAAAATGCTAATTCGTTTCCACTTTTTTTAGTTGCCTATAAAAACCAATGGAAGATAAGTTAGAAACGGGTATTCTCCATAATTGAACTCCAACACAAAAACTTAACGAATGAAGACACCAACCTTCACAATAGGAGTAATAAACTCCACCAAGAAGGATGGAGTTCTCAAAAGTGATGGCCAGAAAGAATGAATGAAATTAATCAACAGACCTTTGATATGTGAACCATCGTGATCCTGTACGAACATAAAAAGATCAGCAAAAAAGTATTGCACTGTTTCTATTAAACGATCGAATGAAAAGGCATCAAATGGAAGCTCACATTGCAGGCCTTCAACAGCCTCTGGAACAGGTAACCAATGTCTATTTGTTAAATCATTCATTTCATTTTCTTGTTCCTCAAAAGGACCTGCTGCTCCATTGATCTGAAAAACCATGACAACATATAAATGAGTTCCAAATTGTACAGCCAGGAAAAAAGAAAGGGGGAAACATACAGATCCTGGAGACATTTGGATTCTTATTTTGGATCCGATAATCGAACACTCCATTTTCAAAACATGAGAATCTCAGGCAACCTAAGAAGAAGAAGAAGAAGATGTACCTGTAACTAAACCAGAAATGAAGAAACCCTAGAGACCGAGTCGAATCGGTCTTCAAGCTTGGACGAAGAAAGCGGTATCTCTTTCAAAACGAGCTCCTTTCCTTTCCTTTCTTTAATGAAAAAAATAAAAAAGGGAACGAAATGAGAAAGAAGATGTTTTGAAATGGGAAATATTGAATTGAGAAGAAGAAAAAAGGCTCAGGATTCTAATTCTATTACAGAAGAGTGAAGGAGAGAGTTCTGGTGGGAGAAAGAGATCCGAGAGAGAGGAGAGAGAATGATTGAAGGAAAATAATTGGGTCTCACGGTCTCACAAATTTTTAGGTCTCCCAAATGAAAAAAAAAATGCAAAGTGGCGGGATGGTGAATTATTACCGGCTTTTTTCATAAAGTGGCCCAGGACTCTAGTATAATACTTTTTGATTAGTATTATATTCACGTGTTATGGAAATGGGTATTTGGTGTAGTGCTTGGAGTTGTATTTGGGTTTCTCCATTCTATTTGAATATAATATATTCTCTAACAATCAAAAGCTTATTCCCTTGTTTGTTTCAATGGAAGGTGAGACCATCAAGATCATGAACCAAGACCTAGTGAGGTTGGATAGGTTTGATGGATCAAATTTCACTAGGTGTCAAGACAAGGTGAAATTCCTTTTGACAACACTCAAGATAGCCTACATCCTTGAGTCATCCTTGGCACCTCTAGCCGAGCCATCCGACAAAGACATTCCCAAGGTGATGTAGAAAAGAAGGAAGACAGAAGAGGACAACCTTCTTTGTAGGGGTCATATCCTTAATGCCCTATCTGATAGGCTATATGACCTTTATATCAATACCAAATCCGCGAAGGAGATTTGGGATTCCTTGGAGAGTAAGTCCAAGGCCGAGGAAGAAGGTACAAGAAAATTCTTAATTTCTCAATATTTTGAATTTTCTTTAATTGATGGAAAAACTCTTTTACCTCAAATTCACGAATTGCAAGTGATAGTGAACAAGTTGAAAGTTCTCAAGATTGATATTCCCGAGGCCTTTCAAGTTGGTGCAATAGTGGCAAAATTACTACCAACTTGAAAATAATCCTCCATAAGAATGAGTATTACACTTTGGAAGAGATCCAAAAACACATTAGAATTGAAGAGGAATCGAGAATTAGAGACAAGGGTGTGAATGAGTCTAAAGATGAGACTTCCAAGGCCAATGCAGTCTCACACAAGCATCCCAAGGGCAACAAAAACAAAAAGGGTAGTGTGAACTCTTTAGGTCCAAAGAAAGATCATGGACAATTCAAAGATGTGAGGAGTCATTGTTTTGTTTGTGGAAAATCCGAGCACTATGCTAGAGTGTGTAGGTACCGATAGGACCCACATGAGAATGAGGTAAATACTATTGAAAAGGAAGAAGATATCCTAGCATGATTACCATGTTTGTGTGCCTTTTTGGGAAATGGTTGTTTTCATGTAAGGGCCTATAATAAAGTTGTACTCTTGAAAGCTATCAATAAAATTAAAGTATTATTCTATGATAATTCTTTACTTTTCTATGAGATTAATTGTTGTGATATGAGACATTTGTGTGAGAAATTAACAAAGTTTTGAAATGAACTTGTTAAAATAATAGGTAAGAGTGTAGACCTATTATTTCATAATGTGATTATTTGTTTGATAAATTTTCACATTACATTTTATGTTCACTTTTTTTATTTTGTGACATATATAAAAAAGAGCAACTAAGTGAAAGTTACTTTCAAAAGAAGTGTGTGCTGCTTTAGCAAGTAAATAAATCAAAATAAACATTAATGTTTTTGTTTATCTTGATCTATTGAGAGTTTATCATGTGGCTTAAAGGACTCATGATGAACTTTGGGAATTATAAGTCTAAATTTATCTTGGAGGATAAAAGACTTAGTAGAAATAAAGAGATTTCTATTTAAAAGTGTTATTTTTACTCTATGTAAGAAATGTGGGGGTGATGCTCCAAATTCAATCAATTTATTTTCATAATGGTTGATAAATTTGGTCATCCTATTAAATAGGGACTTGGAATTCCACATTCTAAGCCACTTTGGCTATATGTTTATAGAATGGATAAATCTAGACATGCTTGGTGTCTAAAGTTATTGTTTTAATATTTTGATTCAAGAAGGAATAAATTTAAAACATAAATGAAAATTGTAGAAACAAATAGGTTTTTAGAATTAATATTCAATAAAATGTTTATCTTGGATATTGAACTATAAAATAGTGGGGGTGTTGACTATGGTCAAAATTACTATTTTAATAGTGTAACTATTTTAATCAAACAATAGCTAGCAAAAAAGTTTGAATAAAATAATGAGAGTGTTTAAGTATGCATACATGTGAAAAGAAATGACTCAAATAGAATTATTTCTACATCTCAAGGGATGAGACTTAGACTCCCTAAAGAGATTCACAATTGATGGTAACCTATCTTAATACTAGTAACCAAACTAGTATTAGGTTCAATAGGTAATAACAAATCAATCAAGTGAATAGTAGTAGTACTCAAAACTTTGTCCCATCTGAGATATGAGTACTAGTGTGTTACCAAAATGAGGGTTAAAACCGAAAGGTTTTTTTAAAAGAACTCGGTCTTGAAAAGACAAGTATTTTAGGGTAACAAAATACTGTAAGAGTTCTACCTATATAAACCTAGGGGTGGTGCCGCCCTTCATGAGACTTGAGAGCATTCTCAAGGAAAGTCTATGAATGGAATGTGCACATGGCCATTAACGGTGCAAAAGCAAGACATTGCGGTCTCAAGTGAACATAGCAAATGTGTGTATGTTATCACCGGTTTGTTATCAAGGGATAGTTGTTCAATGCTTCGGCAACCAAAAATTCAACAAGCTTTGTGATAATTACACTAAGGTAAAATTCAAGTTGAAAGACATTTTACTTTATGCACCAATGCAAATGTTTCTATAGAGAGTAATTATTTAATCAAGTGAAGGAATATTATATTTTAATATAATATTTGATTTATTAAATAAGTGTTACAAAATATGATTATTTAATCTAAGTGGGGGATTGCGATATTATTTTAAATAATATAATATTAGATTAAATAATGTGACAAAATGTGATTTGTCACACCATGTAACATATTATTGAGAGTTACAAAATTGGACACATGTGTGTGCCCAAATATAACATATTTTGGAGTTACAAAGTCAATTACAAATTTGTAACTCCCAAATATTATCCAATAATGTGTAGATTGTATATTACATATCTGAGTTTGGATTTCACAAAGCCATTATGTAATGTGGTTGTTTGAGGCATGTTTTTAACTCTCATTAGGTGTATGGAGGTTACAAAATCATGTGGGAAGAGATTGAGGCGTTTTTTTTTTTTTAAAATTGAAAAATTGGAGGCTAAAATTGGCACTATGGTCGTGGTCACTGATACTCCTCGTCGCGACCAAGGGTGGTGACAGCTATTTTTTTTTCTTCAGTTTTTTTTTTTTCAATTTGAGCGGTTCTAATACCCCCAAGTAACTCCAAAATCTTCATTTTAATTCCATAAATATCCAATTAAACATTGGTAACAACCATGAGGGTTGGTGGAATTTGACATTCAAATGATATCTCAAACTTTATAAACAGGAGCCTAATGGTCACTTGTAAGACACACCATTTTTCTATCCACAAAGCACTTGGCTAAAAAATACATCATAGAAGCTTGATAATTTGAGGGAGCTATTTCCTTTCGAGATCCCTTAGTACTTAGAGAATAGGGAGAAATAAGATTTTGGACAAATGTTTTGAACTTTGTTCAAGTTGGTGATCCCCACTACTCCACACTTTGGTTGTGTGAGAGTTTGTGTTCTTTCTTTTGTTCTTCTTGTTCATATTTACTTATATTATTATTGTTTTGAGTTTGTGATCTTCCTCTTCTACATCTTTTTATTTACTTGTATTTTGAGCAATTGAGTTATAACATTACTTTTATCAAATACCTTGTCTATTCTATTCTTGCTTAAAGTGGTATTTTGGTTTCTCTATTCCAATGGAATATAATATATTCTCTAACATTATAATAATGATATTTTAAAACATTTGAATTTACTTTAATATAATTATTAAATATGTAGTCTTATATTAAATATTATTATAATAATGATATTTTATAATATTAGAATTTATATTAGTATAATTACTTAATATTTATTTTACTAAAAAAATTATAAAAATTAGGATTATGTATTATATATTATTTTAATAATAATGATATTTTATAACATTTGAATTTATATTAATATAATTATTAAATATCTAGTTTTGTATTAAATATTATTATAATAATGATATTTTATAATATTTGAATTTATATTAATATAATATTTAAATATTTATTTTTAATTGGTTTTAAAATTATATTCCGTTAAATATTAAAATATTCTGTTAAAGTTAAAAAAAATTGTTAAAACTAAGAAAAATTGTTAAATATAATTTTTTTTATATATAAAGATAATGTATCTAATATATTTTTTCTTTTAAAACAACAATTTCATATTATATGTAATATATGTATATATATTTAAAAAATTAGATAATTTATTATTAAAGTAAAAGTATTTTAGTTATTTAAAAAATTAATTTGACCATAATTATGTATGATTTTTTTAAATATTAATTTGTTAAATACATATGTGTTTTAATACAAGTATACTAGATGAGTCTCACAAACAAAAAAGTGAACTAGATAAGTGAAAGTAAGTTGGCAACGAAACAAACAACAGGATAATAAAATTGTATAATATGAAATTTCATATTTTAATGTTTACCAAATTATTAAATTAAACAATTTAATAGATTGTGGAATAGTGATTAAGTTTTTTTTTGACAGAATCAGAATCTGATCTAACAACTAATCCAGTTGTTCGAACAAATTATTACAAAAATAAAAACGAGTATAAAAAAAATCAACACCATAGATTTTTTATGTGGAATCGAAAACCTAATCCGTGGGGCCATGCCCAGAGATGAAATTGATTAATAATGTATCACAAAGTACAAAATCACAATTGACTTATACATAGATAGACTTACTCTATACTTATGTCACAAGTTTTTGTACACCCTTAAAAAATCCAGTTTCTTGATGAGACACCAATGCTCTTAAACTCCATTCAAAAGTTGAAGAATGCTTTCTTCCTCCCAAAGAAAGTCTTAGAAAAATCTTCTCCCGAAGATTGTTGAACTCATTATCAATGGATGACACTTTCTTCTACACAAAATAGATGAACACAAAAGGAAGCTACACATCTCCTAGATACTAGATCAAGGTATCCACTCTTAATCTCACAAAAAGAACTCTCTCAAAAGTATAAATGATATCCAAAAATGAGAAGGGAAAGAGCTAAGGATTTATGGCTGCTTGATCCTCTATTTATTGCTGAAATGGTCTTTCAAAGCAGTTCACGTCTTGCCAAATTGTGTATCTGGACATACTAATAGTCCAGATTCATTATCACGAATTTTTAACCAAATGGATTTTGAATCATTTCCTATTTAATCTCATAATCTACAATAACAGATCATATATTCACAAAATAATAATCTAAATAAAGTATCTTTTATTTGCACCAAAGTCTTTATTTCTAAACAAGGAAAAAGATTAATTTTATTTAAAGAAAATATTTTTAAAAATCAAAATGATTTTTTCAACTGGAAAAATCCTTGTGATTAGTGCTCAAAAATGTCAATTTATTAGTTTTAAAGTGTAAAATAAATTAAGTTTTAATTAATATTTTCATGAATTTATGGTAATATATTTTATAATTGAAAATATTAATTTTAATTTAATTTGTGTTTAATTTTCAGGAAATAAATTGCAATTGGATACTAGCAAAAAGAAAGAGAAAGAAATAAGTAAAACTGAAAAAAAAAAAAAAAAGTTGAAATTGTGGCCTTTTTTAAGAGAATTGGCCCAGAATAGGCCCAAAGCAGCCCAGGCCCATGCCATCATCCCCCTCCTCCCTCTTTCCTAGCGCCAAGTGGTGGTTCCAGCTCACACCATGTGTCCAGCTGCCCTAGCCCTTTTGACCCGCAAGCGACCCGAGACTCACCCGCGGACCCGCGCCTTAGCCCAGCTCCCCCGCGTCCCCTCCCACGTGACCCGCGTTGACCCGATCAAATAAGGCTCTCCTTCAGCTTCAACCATCCACATGGCCTCCTCCCATTGGTTGTGGCTGGGTCAAACCCACCAGCTGCCACTAGCCACCTTCAAGCCCATTTTTGTGTACACTTTGGGCCTTGGACCTTCCACTTTGAGCTTTAAAGCTCACATTTTGTGGTGTTTTAGAAAAAGGGGCATGTTGACGATTCCCTAAAATAGCTAGGTTAATATTAATAATAAGATTTGAGTTTTCAAAATCATATTTTATATTTAATGTTTCAAATTTATTTTGTAAACCCCATTTGTAGTTTAATTTATTTTTAGTCTGTTTCTTCTTCTATAAATAGGGACTCTTCTTTCACATTTAGTATGTGATTTTGAGAGCAAAGAAACTATAGCAAAATTTATACTCACTTTCTTCTTAGAATTTTGTGAGAATCATGAAAAAATAGTCACACATATTATCCGAGATTAAAAGCTACTCATACTGCCATTGTTTTTGCACCAAGGACCTTAAGATCCAAGGTGAAATAAAATAAAATAAGATGCCCTTCTCAAGGCTCCACTGCCTCGACATCTTCCCCCTAAGGCTCTTCTTGCTCGACTCCAAGAGTGGCAGGAATTTCTTCAGTAGCAGCAGCAAGTTCCTCCTCTTCACAAGCAACACATTAGGTGATTTCTTTGTCGCGAAGATGAGCAGGGATGTAGTTGAAGTTGGCCTCCTTATTGTGTTTCCCAAACATGAAAAAACATTTGACGGTCGCATTGTTGAACTTGGTCAAGTTCGAACGAGGAGTGTGATTCCTTTCCACGTTGAAGCTCTTCCTTGAGAAGCTTCTTCTCCTCCACTAACTTGAGCTGCTGCACCTCGAGTTCTTTAACACGAACGTCGAGACTATTCCTCTTCTCTTCAAGCTCCTTCAGCTGGCGCTTGATTTTTTTCCCTGACACCTCAAGAACCGTGATCACTTTGCTTTTATTATCGATCTCGGTATTTTTCTGTCGAGGTCCTTTTGCAATTCACAAGCAGCTTGAAACTGGAGAGTATGGTTATCCTTAAAGTGTTTCACGGCGTCCCACGATTTCCTTAAGGCCTCCTCGAGTTTGATTGCTTCGGCGCAGGTGTTGGTGAGAGTAATAACACCCTGTAGAAATAAAGCAAGACAATATTAAGCACATGAAAGGAATAAATGAGTATAAGACTTGGAAGAAAAATTGAGAAATAAATAAAGAGCATCTCATCGAAAGGATCTCGGACAGTGCTCGTCCAAGACTGGAGTCGACTGACGCATTTTGATGCTTGAAGACAACATCAACACTCATCGGGAGTTGAACAAGGGTCTGGACCTGGGAAGAGATAAAGCTAGTGGTTGTCTTTGATTTTTCCTTCACTCATTCCTTTTCGTCAGAGAGGGGGTTGTAATGCCCCGACTAATTCTAGACCTCGGACCATTAAAAACTGCTAAACATAACTACTATTTTGGAATACATACATACATAAAATATTAGAACTTTATTAAAAAAATCCAAAATACGGTACGAAATACAAAATAAGGTATGGGTACCCATTGTTTAGTACATAAAACATAAAAGCATAAC
The DNA here is from genome assembly GCF_963169125.1 of Humulus lupulus. Lineage (NCBI taxonomy): Eukaryota > Viridiplantae > Streptophyta > Magnoliopsida > Rosales > Cannabaceae > Humulus > Humulus lupulus. Next base: position 191,098,231 of record NC_084802.1, read on the forward strand.
CTTTAATCAATCGTTTAAATACTAAGTGCGGAAATACATAAAACATAAATTAAAAGACTTTAAACAACGTCATCCTCGATCTTCCCGCAGTCCATTCAATCCATCCATCCCCAATACACATGCCAAGCTGCCATGAATCTGTCCCGCCTTCCAAGTTCATTTTCTTGCACCATCTAAAATAAAAGGAATGAGCCTAATGCCCAGCAAGGAAAATCTACTTAAAAACATATATCATAATTCATAAGACTATATCATAAAGCATATGACGTAAAAACGTATATCATATAGCACTACAATATTAATGGTCATTAATTCATTACTGTAGTATGTGATAAAACCATCTAGGTCCTCTGTCTACTAATCAAGGTAGGTTAGATCACAAAATAGTATATGATAAACCATCTAGGTCCTCTGTCTAATAATTGATGTAGGTTTAATCATAACTCTAATCTACGATAATGATAAAAATCTTGGAATTTATTTGCTATCTAATCACCTATATTTCCCAAGTGACTACAACATAAAATATATACATACATATATACATAAACATAACATAGCATATAAACATATTATAACACATACAATCTAACCTATTTTCCTTACCAAAAATCGGGATAATGGAGACAAGAACGGGATTGGAAAACTCCTAAAATCAACAGTAAAAACTATGAGTTTCTAAAAAAAAAAAAAGAGATGAAAAAGAGAACTAAACCATTAAGATAAAAACATACCGAAAAACCTTAAGTTTCAAGGAACTTAAACACCTAACCAAAAGCCATAACAATAAGTTAGGATCTGAAAGAAAATGGAAGGAAATAAAAGAACTATGATAGATTAAACCTAAGGATAAGAATACCTTGAATGGACTATGACTTTGATCTATACCTCGATACCAAAATAATACTCTATCTTACTTCCCAAGTGTTTAGAAAAACTTAAATTGGAAAAACTTTTAACCTAAAACCCAAGTGTTTTCTCTCTAGAGTAATCTTAGCAGCTTGGAGGCTCTGAAGAATGCTTGAATGATGAGTGAAATGGCTAAGTACTAGGTCCTATTTATAGAGTTCAAAGAGTGAAACTAACCCCTTTTAAAATGAATAATAATTGAAAATATATGAATTTTCGTTTCAACAGATGCCTAGAACTCGATAAAAAACGCTCAAGAGCAAGTCCAAGTGGTTGAGGGTTGTTTATAATTTAAATCTACAAAGATAAAAAAAAAAAAAAAAAAAATGGGTCCAGGAGCCGATATATCGCCTACCCTAGGTGATATATCGACCCTACCTATGTCCCGTGCTTTCGTTCATGCGAAGTAAAATTTCGAGACACTATAGGGGTCAATTTCGCAGGCAAGGACAGAGTGTCCTGCTGCTCAGGAGTGACAGCGGGAGAAGTGTCTGACGGTTAGATGGAGGTCACCATCAGAGAAGCAACAGAAGATCCACGAGCAAAAGGATCACTCCTCTGCTGTTTTGTCACTGGCTCTTTGCTCTAACCAGCCCTCGGAACCACCTTTCTCTTAGTGCTCTTTTTGGTCGGAGCTAGAGGGGAAGCATAGAGATTGAAGATCTCTGAATCAGACATGGTTGTTGCAAAAATATTGCACGTGTATTAGATTATGGAAATATATAAACAAGCAGTACAGTAACGCTATGTATTTTAAATAGCATTGGACTTGCTAATCAAGTCATTTGGACATAAGTGTGTAATTGGAAGTACTTAACTAATTAGGGCTAAAATCTTTCCTAGTTTGATTCACAATTTTTTTCTAAAATGTGATTAACTTCTCTATTAGACACTTCAACTTGACCACTAGTTTGTGGGTGATATGGTGTTGAGACTTTATGTGTAATGTCATATTGTTTCATACATTTTCTAATCATCGAGCATACGTTTTCTAATCATCGCCACTGCATCCTGAGCCTCTCTAACAGCTTCGGGTCCAAGAAGTTGTCTTTCTCCTACCTCGTCCCAATGTAATGGCGATCGACACTTCCTTCCATAAAGTAACTCATAGGGTGCCATACCTATCGTTGACTGGTAGCTATTGTTGTAGGAGAACTCTATAAGTGGCAAATACTTACTCCACGATCCTCTGAAGTCTAGTACACAAGCGTGCAACATATTTTCTAAAATCTGTATGGTACGCTCGGACTAACCATCGGTCTGAGGATGAAATTTCATACTAAGGCTTAACTTGGTACCCATGGCTTGTTGGAAGCTTCCCCAAAATCTCGATGTAAACACCGATCCTTTATCTGATACTATGGTCTTATGGATTCCATGCAGTCGTACAATTTCTCGAACATAAATGTCTGCGTACTGGTCTGCAGTGTACGTAGTCTTGACAGGAAGGAAGTGTTCTGACTTGGTTAGTCTATCTACCACTACCCAAGCCGAGTCGTGCTGCTTATTTGTTCGTGGAAATCCTGTCACAAAGTCCATGGCTATATCGTCCCACTTCCATTCCAGAATACTAAGTGGTTGCAATAAGCCTGCAGGTCGTTGATGTTCTGCTTTTACTAGCTGGCATATAAGACATTTGGCCACATACTCTGCTACGTCTTTCTTCATTCCCGACCATCAGTATAGTGCCTTAAGGTCGTGAGTCATCTTGATCTATTCATCTTATAAGATGTTCCTCCAATAATAATTGGATAACCCTCTCTCTTTGATTTACCACCAGTCTGAGAGTAATAATCTGTACTGAATTTGATCTCTATTCTCATGGCCTTCTAACCCTTCCAAAACTTGGAAGTCACAATAAAGTCATCATCTAATAAGATAGACCTTGAATTTCATGAAGGCGCTTTATCGTTCTCACAAAGAGACTTGAATACTGATCAACTGTACTATTTGATTATCTTTACTGATAAAATGAACTCACTTGGACTACCAGTCCACAATGACTCAATGCCAACTCATACTGACCCACTAACCTGGGCAATCCCACCGCGAAACCCATCGCGATGCTATCTTATTTTCATTATGAAATTCTCAATGGCTATAATGGCCTCACCGATTCCCAACACTCTGTCTGACCCGCTATCAGGCTAAGAACTTTACCATGCATCCCATTACATCCCTCTTCATCTCAGGCCATCACCATAAGGCTTTCATATCCTATTACCTTTCCACGATGCCTGAATGAAGGGAATAAAAGAATAGCATGAGATTCATCTAGAATTTCCCAATTAATCTCGATCTCCATCGGATTCCAAATCCGATCTCTTTACCATAATAAATTCATATATGTCACTATACAACTCTTAGCTAATCCAGCTAAAGTTTTCCATTCAATCTTTCCCATCTGTGGCTCACTTAGTCATCTTTCCTCTTTATCCTTTCCAAAATGATAATCTCAAACAATAAACTGGCCACTTAGCCCACCAGGAACTCTACTCTAGTTCCGGTCAGATCCTTTAATCAACATATTGCATAGGCAATCACTTTTCTCTATTACTGGGATGTCATAACAATCCACTAACTGATCCTGGTCCATAAAAGACCCAAAATACTTTCCCAAGGCACCTGAAACATCTTTACCACTCATGGACACTCCTGTCCCCAAGGCACTCTCCAACCTTGGCACATCTCAACAAAGAAAATACCACCATACCATCCTCCAAGGCGATCACAAATCACATTCAAATAAACCTTTGAATGCTCTATTCATCTGATTCACAAATACTTGGCATCAAACCGATTCTCAAAACATATACAGCACTCTCAGTGCTCCAAACCGATACTAACACAATCCTTTATATAACTTCCTCTCTCTGATCTCTAACTAATCCTAACCAGTTCCAAGATCAACCTTAAAGAATTCCATCTTACTCCGCAACCAAACCTTTAATTCTTATAATTCCGCTGAGCCACTCAAAACAGTGTTTACATCTGATTCCATCTCTGGCACTAATCCAATCACCATTCTAGTCTCCTTTCATAAAAAGAAGCCCTGTCAAACCACTTGGAAACACATTCAAAATCCACAGACTAATCCAGTATGTCCTAATCTCACTGGTACAATCCAAGTGATATCCATCATGCTAGCTAAGAGTTCCATGCATCTCCCTGCACAAAACTCCAGCTCTCACTACAGGTATCATAAACATAAAAAACCATGTACCAAACCGGCTAACACAAGGCTTTCTGCTCTCAAGCCCAAGAATTACTATACTTTCCTTGCCATTTAAAATCGCTCCACAATTACTTAACCAATCCATACCCTGGATCAAACCCAAGCCTGTCATAACCAGCTTTATCAAGATCACTGATGAGTCCTTTCCATAACCCAACTCATCTCTTAAATTACCAATACCATATTACATTTCTCATCACATCATAACTATGTGACCTGCATATCAACTCTATGCCTCTCTATATGCAACAGAAAAAAAGAACAGCATGGCACCAAAACCAATTAGCATAACTCAACAATCAAAACTAAAAACTGACCTGCCACTCCTGAGGAGCTAGTCTCTATCTCAGACTTTGACTGTCTTGGAACAAACACTCGAGCTGGAGTCGAGCTGTCTATCCTCTTTCCCTCATCCTTTAACACGGGGCACCTCTTCACAATATGCCCAACTATACCACATGCGAAATATGCCTTTGCTCGACATTCTCCCAAATGATGCTTCTTGCACCGAGTGCATTCTGGGTAAGGCTTCCAGCTGTTCTTCTTACTTGCTCCAATAAGTGGAGGTACTACTATCTGAGCTCCATGCTCTCAAGCACTCTGCTGCCCAATCTGATGTCCTGCGCTCTCAACAGCAAGAGCCTTCCCTACCACCTGAACATAGGTAGAGACTTCATGCACTGGGGCAACTCTAATGCCCTGAGCTATTCCAGGGTTCAACCCCTGAATAAACTTTTCCTTCCGAGCTATATCTGTGGGTACCATGTCAAAGGAAAACTTGGCCAAACCATCAAATTTAGTAACATACTCGGTCACTGATGCATTACCCTGAACAATATTCAGAAACTCATTTATCTTAGCGGTCTTAGCTGCATCACAATAATACTTCTCATTAAACTGCTGCCTAAATTCTTTTCAGTCCATCACAACTGTGTCTCGTGTTTGGGACACTACTTCCCACCACGTCCGGGCATCATCCCGCAATACACATGTAGCACAGATCACCCTATCGTGACCCACCAGTCCCATACTATAAATAATGGAACTGATCATGCCCATCCATTGCTCAGCTCTGAATGGATCTAGGCCTCCCTCGAAGACTGGAGGACAAAACTTCAGGAATATTCCATAGAGGAATTCCCAACTACTCCCAACCCTAAGCTGAGCCAAAGCTGATGCCACCCCTGGTATAGCAAAGGAAGAGGTACTCCCCAACAGACTCCACTGTTGCTTCAAATACCTGATCTCTTCCTCCTGCCTCTGCAATCTTAATTGCAAATCTGTAAGTGTCTGCTGAAAATCCATAAGTGCAGACAAAGAACTGATACCGTGGCTGTAACTCCCAGCCCTTGTATAACTATCACCAGGCCTCATAATCTGCCTTGAATATAAACCTGCTGATTAAACCTGCAGTCAATAACTTGTCTCATTAATCACAATAGGCATATCAAGGGCTTTCCCCCATGGGATAAATCTTACCACACCACAATCATAAACCACTTGCAGTGCTACAAACATGCCCATGGCATTCATACATCACTCATAATCCCTGCTTTTCCAATACTCAAACCATGCCTCCAACCCCAGCATGCAAATATCACAGTTATATGTTCACAGAGCAGGTAATCATATGATCACAATCATATATATATATATATATCCACAGAGCATATAATCATATAGTCAAGAGCCAAGCTCTATCAGAATCTCATGCTCCCTAATACAATGTGCAGGTAAAGCATTTACATTCTATTTAAGCAACTATGCACATAACTACAGAAATAGTTACCATTCCTTGAGTGAACCTATCTTCAGTGATGAGTGTACATGTCCAGCTTGTCTTCAGGAACCATAAACCTTGGCTCACTCTGATACCAAGTTGTAACACCCCAACTCCAGGAACCATTACGGTGTGCCTTATAAACAGTGCTAAACTCGCTAATCGAGTCATTTGGCCAAAATCCTGTAACCAAGTATGATTAACGGTTTAGGGATTAAATTTTTTGGTTAAGATGTAACGTTTCACTAGAACATTTAATATATATGCTGGGATCCCGAAGCTATATTTTCAGAGTCTATTACAAGAAAATATTTACAACAGGCCGTTCTATGCGGCAAAACAGGGTTTAACCCTAGTTCCACTTTAAACCTCGGCCGTGGCGGACGAGCAGCTGCATATGTACACGTCATCACCTAAGCTCTCCAACTCAAGGATGGTCCAGCTTTCTTTTGCCTTTACCTGCACCACATAGCACCCGTGAGCCGAAGCCCAGCAAGAAAAACACAATATAACATGATATAATATCAACAGTGATTGTATTACTTATTCAGGACCAACAGTCCAAACAAATAAGTGACTGTCACAAAAGTCACAAATATGGGGACAACACCCTTTAGCCATGTGATGATAGGATCACTAGGGCTTAACTGATATCAAAAGTCATTAATATGGGAACAACACCCTTTAGCCATGTGACGATAGGGTCACCAAGGCTTAACAAATGAGTGAGCATCTCACTAGCTTCAACAGGATAGGTGCATGGTGATTGGTCACCAACATAACCTTCCTCCCGACTCTATAGTCGTAACTATGGAACAGCGTTCCCTAGCCATGTGACAGACAGTCACCGGGGCCCTATGCCTTGGCTCTGAGTGCTAGTCTTAGACTAGTCAAGCGCTTATAAGTTCATCGACTTTTGGGTTGGTCCAGCATTAATGCCATAGAGCCATTCAATGCTGATATCGATTAGATCTAATCTTCATTCGGCCCTGCGTCCTCGACGCTCATGCCGTTTCTGACCCTCAGGTCAGTGAAACACGACCAATGCTCAACCCGTTGTGAACTTAACTAATAAGTCACAGCCTCACAGACGGATCTGACACCATTGCCGATTCTGACTAATAAGTCAGTGCCATACACAAGTAAGCCATGCCACAAACATATATCACATGTCCAATATCCGTAAACAAGCTATTCAGCATGCTTACTTAACAGGTACTAGTACAATTAGGACCATGCACAAACACAGAGGCTTAAGCTCTGAACGATATCATACTCAGTATACAAAGCAAGTCCTAATCACATGTTTCTCGTGCATCACATGCATTATATTTAACAATCCAACATGCACCAGTAATAGCCATGCATGTCACGTTTAATAATCAACCAACATGCACCAAGAATAGCCATGCATGTCACATATACACAGGGTGCAGTTTTCTTACCTCAGATTCGAGCTAGAACGATTAAAAGAACGACCCTTGAGAACGATCAACCCTTTGATCCTTTAGCGGTCACCTAGTCATAACCAAATATGGAATCCCATCAATAAAATAAATCATAAAAATGTTTATAATCTAAAACCACACTCCCGGGATCCATCCCGCACTCTCAGGAACCTTAATATATTCAAACGGGGCAAAGGAACCAAACCCCAATCCTTAAAAGTCATTCCGAGCCCTAAAATAGGCTTGCTGAAAAATGGACCAGCGCTGCAGCCCTGTTAAATGGCGCTGCTGCGCTATTTCCAAGTCAGAGAGCCCTGCTCTTTGCCCTGCCTAGCGCTGCTGCGCCCTGAATGGCGCTGCTGTGCCAATTACAGACCAGAAACTTTCTGGTTCTTCTTCCTTGCGATTTCTCTTAAAACCAACCCTCCAAATCAATCCCAAACATCACCCAAACATCCAATTCAACCCCAAATCATCATCTATATCACACCGTCATCAAAACCCACTCAAACTTACACAAAAACTTCCATGAATCCCCACCACTAACACCTCAAATTCTCATCTGAAAACCATAAGGGAAACAGAGTATTGCTTATATTCAAGGATGAAATCTTACCTCAAGCTGGTTTTGGATCCTCTTCAATGGACGAACTAAGTTCCTAAGCTCCCACCTTTGATTTCCTAGCTTGGTTCTTCAATTTGAGGTTAAAAATCAGAGAAGGAAAAGAAGAGAAGGAGAGGTACGGGAGAGAAAGAGATGAGGATGATGATGCTCTGTTTTTATTACACTTTCTACAGCTTTCTAAGCCTTAATGGCTGAAACAAATCCTTAAGGTCAAAAGACCATAATGCCCCTAGGCCAATTAAATCCCTCTAAAGACTTCCAAGGGTAAATCCATCCTTTCCCGCCTATCTCGTTAATATTCTCAAATACCAATAATTCATATCCCATTACCCTTTTATTCCCGGTAATGTTCTAATCATCGAAATGACCCCGAAACTCACCCCGAGCCCCTAACTTAAACCCGTTATGACTAGACCGAATACTAACATTCCATGATCATCTCATGTCGAATGGTTCGAACCAATCCACATATAATGTGGTATTATTTATAATTCACCCACATGCATGAAAATACACAGTCACACCCTCAATGGGCCAAATTACCAAAATGCCCTTATAATTAAAATTGAACCCATATGCATGCATTTACCATCATATAATAATATAATTCACATAAACATGCATATAATCATTGAATATCATAATAAATCAATTATGGCCCTCTCAGCCTCCTAATCAAGGTCCTAAACCCTATTAGGAAATTTGGGGCATTACAAGTGCCGTCAACAATAAAAATTCAAAAGATAGAAAAATTAGGAGGCACAAGTGCCGTGAACTAAAAAAACAATAAATATAACTATATAAGTAAGTTTTTTTTTATGGGTGGTAGAACCATCCCAAATTTTCTTTTTATCTTTTTTTTCTTCAGTTTTTATATATATATATATAATTTTTTATATATATTTTTGTATATATAGTTTTTTTTAAGGCACAAAAATTAAATTACTAGTAGAAGAATTCACTAACCTTGAGATAAACTTCGTTTCTTTTCTTGCAACTCCCCGGCAACGGCGCCAAAAACTTGATGGACCCAAAACGGGTATGTTTTAAATATTTATAACTCGCAAGTGCATGAATCGTATATGAAATATAGTGTTCGTGTAAGTACGAGATTGAACCCAAAGGAGTTGTCTAAAATAAAAAAGAAAACTATTTTAAACCAAAATTAATAAATTCTAACCTAGCTCCAAAGATTGATGAGATTTTTTGTATAATGATAATAAAATAAAAGACAATAATAAAGAAATTAAAGACAATGTATAAAAATAAATTAATAGTAGAAATCAAGATAGTAAAATAAGATTATTAAGGTATTAGAATCCACAAAATATAAATTCAATAACATTTATAAGTACATTAATTAATTCCCAAATTTCATTAATAGTAGAAATTAATCAACTATCACTTATTCAAATTAGATATTCTATTTAAGCACAAATTATAATAGAATTGTAAGATTTGTCTTCACTTTTGGGAAGCAAGAGCTTCAAAAAAATGACATTTTTTGCTCTTTCTTTTCAGTTTTGCCATACTCTTTCCTTTTTGTAACTTTACTTTCTTTTCTTTTTGTCTGAATTTTCAACCCAGAAAAATGCATCATCATTCCTACAAAATAAACACAAATTAAATTAAAACTAAATGTTTCCAATAATAAAATATTCAATATAAGTCACATGAAAATACTAATTAAAACTTAATTTACTTAAACATTTAAGCTCAAAAGTGCATGTTTTTACTTCTAATTTATCAATACTAATTTCATATAATTAAACTACAACAAAATAACTATAAAAACACACAAAAATGTATAAAATCAAAATAAACCTAATAAATTCAAAATTACTTTAAAACTTAATAAAATAATTAAAAACTCAGAATTAAGCACAAATTAGCATATAAAAAGTGGTAAAATAACTCTATTTTGTAGAGTTATCAACCATCCGGTATGGTGCCTTTGAGATAGGCTCGGTTCTCGGTACTAGTTCAATTGTGAAGTCAATTTCCCGAGTTGGCGGCAACCCTGGTAAGTCGTCAGGAAATATTTCTGGAAATTCTTTTAGAATGCGGGCGTCTCCAACCTTTAGTGGTGTTTCCTTTGCCACATCCATGACGCCTGCTAAAAATGCGTGACATCTTTTCTCTAGCATCCTTTGAGCTTTGAGAGATGAGATAAGTGGTGTCCGTAGTCCTGAAACCTTTCCCATAAAACATAGTTTCTGACCGTCATGAGTTTCGAACGTCACTTGCTTACGTCTACAGTCGATGGTTGCGCCATGCCTTGCTAGCCAATCCATGCCTAGTATTACATCAAAGTCTTTGATTTCTAGCTCTATCAGGTCTCATTCTAGTTCTGTGCCCTCGATTTTGATTGGTACACCTCGTATTATTCGTGATGATAGGACTACTTCGCCTGAAGGCAATTCTGTCACAAACCTAGTTCTAAATCTTTCACAAGGTTTGTCTAATTTCTCTATCATTCCTAACGAGATATACGAGTGTGTTGCTCCTGAATCAAAAAATATTGAACATATATTATCGAGGATAAGAATTTGACCTATGACCACTTTGTTACTAGCTTCAGCTTCTCCCTGGGTTAAGGCAAAGACTCTGGCTAGAACCATCTTGTTGTCCTTCTTTTCTTCTTGTTTGAGATGTGGACATTCCTTCTTCCGAAGACCTTCCTGGCCACAATTGTAACAACCTTTGATGTTCGCACGTGTAATGACCCAACTAATTCTAAGACTTTGGACGATTAAAACTACTATACATAGACACTACTTTCACGAAAAAGTACATAAGAAACATTCACAAAATTTATTAAAAGCTCTAAGTAAATGTTGAAATACATAAATTTAGTGTATGAGATCCCATTGTTTGAAAAATAAAACATAACTTTAACTTAATTAAAATTGTTTACAAAACCAAGTGCGGAAAATACATAGAAAATAAAAAAAAACTGAAAATAACTTCGTCCTCGAATCGTTCACTCAGTCCACCGAATCCATTCTTCCTCAATACACAACCCCAAGCAGCCAAGAATCCTTCCGCCGCCATAACTATTTTCATGCATACATAAAAATAAAGGAATGACCCTAATGCCCAGCAAGGAAAATCTACTAATAACATAAAACATAAACATAAACATATACTATAACATATGTCATATACTACTACAATGGGCATTATACTACTTGGGGCTTGTAAACTAAACAACTCATATGCCCAATAGATTGGTGGGGCTTGCTAGCTAAGCAAGTCATATGCCCATAATTTATTGGGGCTTGTTAGCTATACAAGTCATATGCCCAAGGTCTATAAACATACTATACATAATGTAACATACAATACATAATATAACATAACATAACATAAGATAGCATAACATATCATATAAGCATACAAAATTCTATCCTATTTTCCTTACCAATACCGGGATTTGAGAACAAGGACGAGATTTGGAACACTCCTAAAACCAACAATAAAAATGCGAGTATTTCTAATGAAATCGATGATCAAGAAATGAACTAAACCACCAAGATGAAACTTACCGAAAGACACCTTAAATTCAAAGAACTTAAATACCTAACCAAGAGTGGAAAATAGCGAGTTAGGATTTGCGTAAAGAAAACTAATGGAAACTAAAGAGTCATACATAAATGAACATAAGATTAGGAATACCTTTGGATGTACTAGAACTGAACTACACCTCGATATAGAAAAACACACTATTTATCTTACTTCCCAAGTGTTTATAAAGCTTAAATTGATAAAGTTTATAACCCAACCCAAGTGTTTATCACTCAATAGTAAACCTAGCAGCTTGAAGGCTCTGAACACAACTTGAAGAATGAGAGAAATGGCTGGGTACTAGGTCCTATTTATAGAGTTCAAGGAGTGTAAGGATCTTCTTTTAGCTTGAATAAAAATAATGAATATTACTTGAAAAACATTTTAATATTTGTTCAGCAGAGGCTTAAGACTCGGTCAAAATGTTCAAAGGCTTGCTAAGAGATTAAGGAATAAAATGAGCTCGGTTTAAAAAATGTTTGAAAAACTTGCCCTAGGGCCGATATATCGCCCATTGTAGGTGATATATCGCCTGGGCTTAAGCCCCGAGTGTTCATCGATGCGTTTGTGCGAAGTTCACATGTTTTCGTATTCCCCGTGTGGCGATATATTGCCCTTATAGCTGCGATATATCGGCAAACGCTGAAATATTATACACGTAATTGCACTTTTTCAGCTTAATTTGAATTGGGTAAACATCTTTCACTGAGTCATCTTTCACTGAGTCATCTTTCACTGAGTCATATAAAGCTGCTGGCAGGTTGTGGGGTTTTCAAATATTTCTCTTATAAAAATATTCATAAAAAATGCTTAATTTCTCAATAAACATGCACCCGACAAGTGTCATGATCTTATTGGTTCTATCTAAACCTTATAGTATAATAAATAACATCTTTATAATCAACTATATTAATCAAACCTTATGTTATAATTATTATTCTTAAACTATAGGTTAAACTTATAAAATCTATAAGTGTTGCTACGAGTGTTCAACTAAGTCCCGGCTTGAACCAAAATCCACAGTAATAAACATACTATAGCTGCTGCTGCTACTACTACTACTATTATCTAGCTAAGTAAACATTCTACTACTACTACCGAGCTTGCATGTCCTCCTCCAACTCCCACGTTGCCTCCCGTTCAGAACTATTACTCCATAGGACTTTGACGATCAGAATACTTTTGGACTGTAACTGCTTCATCCCTCTATCTAGGATGCTAACCGGTCGTTCCTCGTAACTCAAGTCTTTCTGGAATGTTATCGTATCAGACTTGAGAACGTGAGATGGGTCTGACACATGTCTACGCAGTATCGAGATGTGGAACACATTGTGGCTATCTGCTAGAGCTGGCGGTAGGGCTAATCTATATGCAACTGCTCCCACTTTGTCCAATATCTCAAAAGGACCTATAAAACGGGGACTAAGCTTGCCTTTCTTCCCGAATCGCTTCACACCTTTCATAGGAGATATCCTTAGGAAGACTTGATCTCCGACCTTGAATTCCACATCACGCCGCTTGGCATCCGCATAACTTTTCTGACGGCTTTGAGCAGCGAGCATACGCTTTCTAATCAGCACTACTGCTACCTGAGCTTTTCTAACAGCTTCGGGACCAAGAAGCTGCCTTTCTCCTACCTCGTCTCAATGTAACGACGATCGGCACCTTCTTCCATAAAGCAACTCATAAGGTGCCATTCTGATCGTTGACTGGTAACTATTGTTGTAGGAGAATTCTATCAGTGGTAAGTACTTATTCCATGATCCTCCGAAATCAAGTACACAAGCGCGCAACATATCTTCTAAAATTTGTATGGTACGCTCGGACTGACCGTCTGTCTGAGGATGAAAAGCTATACTAAGACTTAACTTTGTACCCATGGCTTAATGTAAACTTCCCCAAAATCTCGATGTAAACACCGATCCTCTATTGGACACTATCTTATTAGGGATTCCATGCAATCGTACTATTTCTTGGACATAGATGTCTACGTATTGATCTGCTGTGTATGAAGTCTTAACTGGCAGGAAATGAGCTGACTTGGTTAGTCTATCTACTACTACCCAAGCCAAATCATGCTGCTCACTTGTTCGTGGAAAACCCGTCACGAAATCCATGGCTATATCATCCCATTTCCATTCTGGTATGCTAAGTGGTTGCAATAAGCCTGCAGGCCGTTGATGTTCTGCTTTCACTTGCTGACATACTAAACACTTAGACACAAATTCCGCTATATCCTTCTTCCTTCCTGGCACCCAATACATTGCCTTAACGTCGTGAGTTATCTTGGTTTACTTTGGGTGAACTGAGTACGGGGTACTGTGCACTTCTTCTAAAATCATCATCTTAATCCTTTGATCATTTGGCCTGCATACCCAATCCTTATATCTCAATAAACCTTGACCTAATATTGAGAAATCTGTGGCCTTCCCCTTTCTGACTGCATCCATATTTGCTACTAATGTGTCATCATGCCCTTGACCAATCAGTATATCTTCTAACAGACTTGACTGGATTAACAAGTTAGCCAGCTTACCTGTAACGCCCTACTTCCTTAGAGTCGTTACTAAGTGAGTTCAAAACGTGCAATTAACTCGCTGATCGAGGTTTTAAGGCAAAAGTGTAATTAAACCATAAACAAAGTCTTATATTTTGAAAATAATTCCCTTCATTGAAAATCATAAAGCATTTAACATTTGGGATCCCAAAATACTGTTTAAAAATATTTACAACTCAAAAATATGATTAAAGTCGGCTAAACGACAAAATCTAGGTTTAGTACAACCATCTCCCAAAATTCCCCTGGCTGTGGCAGCCAGGCAGGCCAAACATGTACACGTCACTTCACGCTCTCCGTACTCATGGCTGGTCAACTTTCCCCTTGCCCTTACCTGCACCACAGAGCACCCGTGAGTCGAAGCCCAGCAAGAAAACCCTCACAAGCAGATAACATATGCATATTATACATTTAACATATAAACAAGCCATCATCAGGCTAACCACATACGGCCATGCTGTCCCAGGCGCTTTACAAGGCCCTAGGTTCGCGGTCCACACTGTGAGGATATCCCAGGTATCCTTTGGGTCTCGCCCTAGCAACTTGCACTCCGCGTGCTAAACTTTGCTCCCGACCCCTTGCCGCTCTCAGCCTACGCCGCTCCCGGCTCTTGCCGTTCATTCACATATATGCACACATAGCATAACTAAGCATATACTTAAACATGAATAAACTCAACCAAAGGGGCTACGCCCTGCAACATAATCATATAGGGTCGTGCCTTACAATACAAGCTCTACGGGTACAACATTTTTCTTACCTGTGTCCCAAGCTACTCGAGCACCGCGATCACGAGCACAGTCCTTTAACCCGAGCCTTGAAGAGAAATCCTTTGCTGATGATTTTGACTTGGCCAACTCCAAATCTCCTCCTAGCTCTAACCCATCAATCCACAAGCTTGTAAATCACCAAAACCTCAGCCCAAGTCCTTAAGATTTTCTTCAAAGCTTCAACACCCCAAGAGAGAAAGAGATAATCAGTGGAGAGAGAAAGCGAAGCCAAAACTGAGTTATGCCTTCTCTTTTATGGATTCCAGTACATTCCTAAGCTCTCTCGATGAAACAAATGAAGCTACACTAATGGAGCTCTTAGCTTCCTCTCCGACTTCTCCTTCTTCTCCACAAAGCTCCATTCTTATCCTTTAAGGCAGACTCAAGCCGAATCTCTCAATTTTTTAACTGGTGTAATTTTCTCTTATCTTCCACTCTTGTGCCCTAATTCTTTTCACTTCTCCCTATGTAATATCTCTCTCAAGAAAAGTAATTCCATATATGCAATTCATCTCTTACTTGTATTGTGCCCTTGATTTTACTTCATCACTAGTTGATGCTCAATAACTCAACCATCACTTTCTCTCTTGTCGAAGCTCATCCTTGAGGTTGGTAATGGATCTTTCTTCCTATTCCATTTTATTTATGGGTGTAGGATCTTACTAATGTGACCGTACACTAACTCAGAAGATCAATTTAAAATACCAAGGTCAAAATGACCTTTCCCAAGACTAAACACGCTGCTTAATAAAGTGGCACGTTACACACAAAACAATAATACCTTATTAGTTTAATATTGCTTTTTTATACTCAGATACTATATTAGATCTATTTCCTTTTTCTTCTTTCCTTAACACAAAAACATTTTTCTGAAAAACTTTAGGGTTAGGGAAAAACTAGAGAACAATATCTTCAAAGAGAAGAAAAAAAAATCAGAGATGCAAGATAAGAGTAGAGTGAAAAAATAAAAACAAACACAGTGATTTATCGAGGTTCGCCCCAAATCTGGACTACTTCCTCGTTGAGCTTGCCTTAGGGATGCAGCTCTGTTCTTTCACTAATCAATCAAAGGTTCTGTACAAAAATGGAGGATCCAAGTCACAGATTGACTGGTAAGCCTCAATACCCTTCTCTTCCTTACTTTTGTTTCTCAGTTTATAATCTTTTTCTCACTGAATTAACTATCTCTCTTTTCTTTCTTTACATGAACACCTCAGGAGGTTCTCTCTTTCTCTCTCAAGATCTGGAAACACTCTACTGGAACAGGAGCTTCTCTCTCTAAGATCTAGCCTTATCTTTGGATGAGATTTTTTTTCTGAACTCCTTTTCTCTTATTTATATATTTCTGTAGAGATGCATATCTGTAAGAAGTTTGTTAAAATCTGTTGAGACTATTGTATTGTTCTGTTTATAATTTTGTTGTAAATCTTGCCACGCTGTAAGCTTTAGTTCCTTTTCTATGTTTATACTTTGATTGTAATTCTGTTATGACAGGTGCAACTTATGAGAGAATTTAAACAACAAATTCCACCTCAATTCTCTTATAAGCTCACTTAGGTGTAGTGAAAAATAGTTCCCTGAGGGTCCTCACTCAGTTAGTAATGGTTAGCCTCCATTACTAATTCCTAGCAAGCTCATACAGTGTCTGAACTTAGCTAGGTTTATTGTCTTAGTACCTATATCAGCAGGAATCTCTTCTGTAGGTACCTTTTCGATATTGACCACTCCTTGAGTCACCTAATCCCTAATAAAATGATACTTAATTCCCACATGTTTAGTTCTATCATGAAATACAGGATTCTTACACAGATGTATACAACTCTGGCTATCTGAGTAGACAGTAGGGATTTCCTTTAGCAGCTTTAGCTCTTCCATTAGACCCTTGATCCAAATAGCTTACTTTAGCTTCAGTAACAGCCACATATTCTGACTCAGTTGTAGATAAAGCCACTATAGGTTGTAGTTGAACTCTCCAGCTAACACAGTTGCCTCCCACTAGGAAATAGTAAGTTGATGTAGACTTTCTGTGATCTCTGTCCCCAGCAAAATCAGCATCACTGTAACCCTCTATTAGATTACTGTTAGAATACTTAGTAAACTTTAGGCCAATGCTAGTAATGCCCAATAGGTACCTGAATACCCATTTCATTGCCCTCTAATGCTCTAACCCAGGATTTGCCATATACTTACCGAGAACACTTATAAAATAAACTAGATCCGGTCTTGTACATACCATGAGATACATAATAGAGTCAACTGCATTTGAGTAGGGTGCCTTACTCATTTCTTCTATTTCTGCTTGTGTTTTAGGGCATTGCTCCTTGCTTAGAGAGTGTTGGTTAGTCATAGGCTGTTTGGTTGTCTTTGCTCCTTTCATTGCAAACTTCTCTATGATTTTCTATATGTAATCTTTCTGAGTTAGGGTTAGGACTCCTTTTTCTCTATTCCTCTTGATACATATCCCTAGGATCTTAGTTTCTTCTCCTAGATTCTTCATTTCGAATTCTGACTTGAGCCATCCCTTCATGAGTTCTACTTTGTATCTCTCTTTACTGATAATGAGCATGTCATCTACATAGAGCAGTAAGTAAATAACTTCTTCAATTCTATTCCCTTTGTAGTATATGCAGGTATCATAATAGCTCATGTTGAATCCTTTCTTACTCATAAATTCATCAAACCTTCTATTCCATTGCCTAGGTGATTGCTTGAGACCATATAGGGATTTAATTAGCTTGCATACCTGGTTTTCCTTTCCTTTAACTTCAAAACTTTTGGGTTGTTCCATATATATGTCCTTTTCTAGCTCACCATGTAAGAAAGCTGTAGTGACATCCATCTGATCCACTTCTAGATTGTATTGAGTAGCTAATCCCAGCATAATCCTTATAGTCTTGTACTTAACTACTGGAGAAAAAAATTATGTAAAGTCTATCCCTTCCTTTTGGGTAAATCCTTTAGCCACCAGTCTTGCCTTGTACTTTATAGGATTGCTTTCATCTCTGCCTTCTTTCAACTTGTACAGCCATTTACATGCCACTATACTTTTACCTTTAGGTTTAGACACCAATTTCCAAGTTTGGTTCTTTATTAGTGAAGCCATTTCCTCATTCATAGCCTTGATCCAATGTCTAGAGTCCTTGTCTTTTATAGCTTCTTCATAGGTAGTTGGTTCAGTTCTGTCTATCCCTGTAGCACTCATAAAAGCATAAGCTAGAACTTCCTCCCAGGCATTGAAACTGAATTTCTAGTTTGGCTTAGATGTCCTCTTAGCTCTATCTCGGGTTAGTTGATAATCTGCAAGAGATTCTGCTTTTGTTTGCTCTTCATTGTTTGGTTCCACCTGATTTGTGTCTTCGGATACTGTTTCTTCTTGTATTGGTTCATTTTGTGCAGTTGTTTCCTACATATTTTCCACCTGAACAGGTTCCACCTGATCAATGTTGGGTTCTTGTGTTCTAACTTATGCATGATATGTCTTTGATTGTAATTTATAGTGGTACCTACATGGTTAGTATTTAAAGACATATCTGCACTAGAAACATAGTTAGTAACACATGGAAAAATGTCTTCTTTGAAAATAACATCTCTATTAATAATAGTTTTAAAACCAGAATTTTCTTTAACCCATAGCTAATACCCTTTAGTTCCCTCAAGATACCATAGGAAGACACACTTTAAAGCTATAGGCTCTAACTTACCCACACTTTGGTGTGCATAAGCTGCACAGCCAAATACTCTAAGGTTAGACAGATTTGGTGGTTTTTCTGACCATATCTCCTCTGGGGTTTTAAAATATATTGCACTTGAGGGACATCTATTTACTAAATATGCAGCTGTTATAACAGCTTCCCCCCCAAAACTTTTAGCTAATCCTAATTGTAGTAATAAACATCTTACTTTGTTCATTAGGGTTCTGTTCATCCTCTAAGCAACACCATTTTGCTGAGGGGTTAACCTAACAGTTCTGTGCCTTTGGATACCGACTTCTCTACAATATGAATCAAATTGGTCATTGCAGTATTCTAGGTCATTATATGTTCTTAGGGTTTTAACTTTGTGATTGTGAGGTTTTCTATGAGTGTTTTCCACTGAATAAACTTTTGAAAAGCTTCATTCTTATGTTTGAGTAGAAAACCACATACTTTCCTAGAATAGTCATCTATTCTAGACATAAAGTAAGAACATCCCCCATGTGTAGAAATCTTTTCTGGACCTTACAAATCTGAATGCACATATTCTAAAATTTCTTTTGTTTTGTGTGTGCCAATGCTAAATTTAGCCTATGATGCTTACCAAGAATACATGATTCACAGAAGTCAACACTACTTACTTTATCCTTACCAAATAAGTTTTGCTTACTCAGAATTTGTAGCCCTTTCTCGCTGATATGCCCAAGTCGCCTATGCCACAGTATAGCTTTTTGACCTTCATTTGCTTGAGCTATTGAGTTATTGCACTGAGTTACTGGTTCTCCTTGTAAGTAGTACAAACCTTCATGTTTATGTCCCTTTATGATGGTCATTGCTCCTTTACTTAGCCTCATAGTACCTGCCTCAATTTTGCTCACAATACCCATGTCATCTAGAACACTTATTGAAATTAGATTTCTAGCAAGGTTAGGAACGTACCTTACACCTATTAGTGATCTAGTGATCCCATCAAACATCCTGAAACTTATTATTTCCGATCCTTCAATTTGACATGTCTGATTGTTGCCTAGAATGACTTTTCCACCTGAGGAGTCCCTGTAATCAGTTAAAAATTATTTAGAATTAGTCATATGGAAAGTACAACCTGAGTCTAGGATCCAATCATCTATGAATGTTGTAGCGGCTACATAGACTTCACCACTGTCATATCCCTCACTTAAATTTGCAGATTGGTGTTCTGTCTTGTGTTTAGATGAATGGTAATCTGACTTGTTTGATTCAGAATCTTGTCCTTCTAATTTGAACTTGTTCTTTCTTTGCCCAATGTACCAGTCCCTTTTCATATGTCCTAGCTTTCCACAATGGAAACACCCTTTAGGATCAGATGGCCCTCTTGAACTAGATCTGCCTCTGTTATTGCTTGGCCCTTTAGAGTGTCCTCTGTGTTGACTTCTGCCTTGATTATGACTATGATATGACTTCTTGTGTTGAGGCTTTCCTTGACTAAAGTTTAATTCCCCATGTGATGAACCCATCTTTTCATTCTTCATCTCTAGGTCTGTAGATTTAAGGGCTGAGATGACTTCTTCAAGGGTAATTTCTATCCTCCCATAGTTGATTGCTATTTTCACTTCCCTGTAAGAATCTGACAGTGAGTTAAGTATGATAATAGCTTGATTTTCATCACTTAGGGATTTATTCTCTCCTGAGTTAGCCAGCTCAATGTGCATTCCTAGGAATTCATCTAGGTTTTGATCCAATGTCTTTGAATGACTCATCTTGTAGCCAAATATCATTTCCTTCAGAAAAATCTTATTGGTTAGGGATTTATGTTGAAATTGCTCTTCAAGTTTCTTCCATACTTTTGCTGGGGTTTCTTCTTTGTCCACCAATCTAATAATAGCATCTGACAGATTGAAAATTATAATCCCAGTATCAATTTCTAGAAATTCTTCTTGTTGGATCTTTGATGTGTTTTCTGGCCATTCCATCGGATCTTCAAGAACCATCAATAGTTTCTGTTGTGCAAGCAGTGACCTTATCTTTCTCCTCCAAATCCTATAGTCACCTGAATCATCAAACTTGTCAATATCAATCTTAATATTACTCATGTTAGAAAATTCTAAGTTAAAAATAGGTAAATCTGTAAAGTGTTCAGCTGGATTATCCAAAGGGATATCCACAAAACTTCCTATGTCGAACCCTGCCTTTAGAGGACCACCTTCCTCCAGTCTTGATAGCTTTCTTGATCACACCTTGAGTTGAATCTTCCAGCTAAGAACCTGGCTCTGATACCACTGTAGGATTTTACTGATGTGACCCTACACCAACTCAGAAGATCAATTTAAAATACCAAGGTCAAAATGACCTTTCCCAAGACTAAACACACAGCTCAATAAAGTGGCACGTTACACACAAAACAATAATACCCTATTAGTTTAATATTACTTTTTCGTACTCAAATACTATATTAGATCTATTTCCTTTTTCTTCTTTCCTTAACACAAAAACATTTTTCTGAAAAACTTTAGGGTTAGGGAAAAACCAGAGAACAATATCTTCAGAGAGAAGAAAAACAAATCAGAGATGCAAGATGAGAGTAGAGGGAAAAAAGAAAAACAAACACAGTGATTTATCGAGGTTCGCCCCAAATCTGGACTACTTCCTCGTTGAGCTCGCCTCAGGGATGCAACTCTGTTCTTTCACTAATCAATCAAAGGTTCTGTACGGCAATGGAGGATCCAAGTCACAGATTGACTGGTAAGCCTCAATACCCTTCTCTTCCTTACTTTTGTTTATCAGTTTATAATCTTTTTCTCACTGAAACTAACTAACACCTCACGAGGTTCTCTCTTTCTCTCTTAAGATCTGGAAACACTCTACTGGAACAGGAGCTTCTCTCTCTCTAAGATCTAGCCTTATCTTTGGATGAGATTTTTTCTGAACCCCTTTTCTCTTATTTATATATTTCTGTAGAAAAGCATATCTGTGAGAAGTTTGTTAAAATCTGTTGAGACTGTTATATTGTTCTATTTATAAGTTTGTTGTAAATCTTGCCATGCTGCAAGCTTTAGTTCCTTTTCTCTGTTTATATTTTGATTGTAATTCTGTTATGACAGGTGCAGCTTATGAGAGAATTTAAACAACAATGGGTATCTCTAATTCTTCTAGTGGGATCTTAGAATGAGATTGTGAACATTATTTTCTTGACTGTTTTCAAAATTGGTTGTGTTATATCTCTTGGTTTACTTGTATCCTAGATGATTCTAGTTTTTTTTTTCTTTTATCCAAAATATGAGAATTGTTAACTCTATGACTTGTGATGATTAAACTTTGTTTAATTGGGGTTTCTCATTATCAAATCTTCTGCAATGAAATTATATAAATTATATGGGTTTTCAGTGTTGTTACATTTTTATTTGTTGTGATGAGAAAGAGAATTATATGCATAAACGAGTGTGAGACGTTTTGTGATGTTCTTGCTGTCATAAAACCACATATAAACAATAAAGTAAGTTTCCTATAGAAGGAAAAAGAATTGCACGTAAATCGTTGACTTATGAACTAATCTTAATTATCAAAGACTTCCTGGTTTGATGAGATTTTTCTACATCTCTAATGCTGCGGTTGAGCAAACAATACAACATGTTATACTTGTAGTTAATTTCATTTGTTTATGTTTTCATTTCTCAAATAAAAAGAAAATACAATGCAAGTAATGGTTGAGATATTTTAGGCTTCCTTGATAGTTGCTATTGTATGGAAATGTTTGGTATGAATCTAATTGATATTGCTTAATAAGTTTATTACTAGAAGTTAAAAGAAAATTAATGTCTAAGTAAAAAAAAGGTACATATTTTTTTTTGACTAGTAGTGAAGGCCCTTTTTTTCATATGTATATATATATATATTTTGTAACTAGACATTAGTGAAAATGATATAATTTAAGTAGTATTTGATTATACATTTTCACTAATTTTGAAAGATAACTAGTACTATTGGGCCAGTTCAAGATTTTGAAAATGATTTCATTTTGTTTGCCTATTTTGTGGCTTCAAAACTATATTTGAAATCCTCCTAAAAATTAATTAAAAAAAAGCAGAAAAAGTCCTTGAAAATCTACTAGGAAATAATACTATAAATTATATAGCAAACTTAACTGGACCATAGGGATCAAGTATCAACATGAAAAGTAATACATCAACTTTACCTAGCTTGGAGCAAATACAACTTTTTAAAATTTATTTAAAACAAATAATTTTCGTTATTACTAATCTCATTTTGATCAGTAAAATTCATTAAGTGTTGTGTGCGGGAAAATATGAATTGGTAAGTATATAAACTCTAAATTCCAATTAAGATTAATAACATATACTAATTGAGACAACAGACCTAATAATATTTAAAATAATTTCAAACTAATATTTAATAAGTTGAACTTTAATCATATGAGACTTTTCAAGTATTGCTATTAAAATTTACAAAAGTGACAAGTGTTTGAGTGTTGGCACCGCAATAGTCACAACCTTTTTAGTGTGTCCAGATATTTAAAGAGTTAATTTTTGTTGTGCCAAGTGAATTAAGTATATAGTATAGTAAAGTATAAAACTTTAATTTGGTACAAAATATAAATTGAAAAAGGTCAAAAGGTGCCTATATAAATAATTATAAGCTTTGATTTGAGAAACAAATAGGGAAAAAGAATCCAAAGAAGGGTATGGGTTTTGATGAACCGCGTCTGCAGACTGACTGTTGACAGAACTAGTAAGAGTATTTACTAGATTCATCTCTGTGTTTAAGGAAGCATTTTTATTATTATTTTTTCTGAAGTAGTAGGACCCAGTTTTGTACTGTCCAGATCCACGTTGTTTTGCCGTACGTACAAATCTAACTCGTATGTGTTTTTGGAGGGAAAATAAAAAATAAAAAACATATGCCACGTGTCACTCATCCGATGCCCCCATCACTTTTGATCATTTCATTTTCCTTGGGTGCCTGCCTTCTTCCCTGCTCCTTCCTCCGCTACCGACACTCCATGTTTTTAATTTAATTTTGTTGACTTAGAAATATATAATTAAATTCAACGTTGTTATTATTATTTAAAAAAAAAAAAAAAGTATAGTGATAATGAAAAGCTAAGATATTTTCTTACAGCCAGCCAGGTTGTCATTTGAACCACAAAAATGTATACATTATATATTACAGTTTAAATATAATACGACACAACACTATTTTGTACAGATTTATGTTAATCAATATGAGCTTCACTAAATCAATAACCAAGCTAGCTAAAGAATTGGAGGCGGCCATGACATCTTAATTTATATTTTTTATATTTCTGTATAATGTATTTTTTTTAAAATATATATAAAAATTTATATTTACTCCCCCCATAAATGAAAAGATTACATATTTCGTATATATACTGTATATATTTGAACGGTAATATAATTGAGTCGATAAACTTTAGTTACCCCTGACCTGATGAATGATTAACTTTGCGGGGCGCCTTTTTTTATTTTTATATATATATATTTCTAGAATAAGTATTATTATTAATATTACAGACAATTCTCATGGTTTTACTTTAATCTTTATTATTGAGACTTTTTAGTATTTTTTATTTGTAAATAATTTTTAGTGCAATTTTTTTTATGACTATATATACTGTAATTGTTTAGAACATTCTATAAATTTTTAAAAATTCTGAATAATTTACTTGTAACTTCCCACACCTCCTTAATATTACTACCACGTAAGACAAGAAACAATGATATTAAATAAATTAGCTCGTAGGCGTCATGAACGCTCACACTAATCATGAATTAACCATGCGATTATCCAGTTTTTAAGGGCTCTCAAATAGAGGGCTAGCGCCCCGCGAGTCCTAAAAACTTTTTTAGGACTCGCAATACTAGTCTTAAAAATCATTTTTTGTAATAGTGAAATAATAATAATAATTTGCAAGATATATAAAATATTCTTTATAAGTTATTATCAATTTGTAACGATGCTCCAGCCAAAAAGAATTGGTAAAATTTTTGTTTTTGAATTTTTTAAACACAAAATTAAAAATATTATTTTATTTTTGTTTCTTTATTTTTAAAAAATAAAAATATGTTTGGTATCTATTTTTGTTTTTTGTTTTTTAAAAAAAATAGAATAAACGTGTTTGATAGCTTTTATTTTTATTTTTTATTTAACAATATGAGGTGTTGATTTGAAGAATAGAAGAAAAAAAAAGTCAAAAACTATTTAAAAAAATTTTGAAAGTGAAAAAATTTTATTTTAAAATTTTAATAAATTTTAATTAAAATTTTAAAAAATAATAAATAAAATAGAGTTACCAAATACATTTTTTATTTAATTGTCAAATTTTTAATTAATTAAATAAATAAAATATTTTTTTTAAGTGTTACCAAACAACATCCCCGATATATAACGATTATTCATGTACATGTATGTATATATGTTATGTATACGATATTAATTAGTATTCTACAAGTATATATTGGTACAAAGTATAACCACACAGTTTGTCCTTTTGTAATAAGCGAGAAAGTGTTAATGGTTAGCTAGCTCAAGTATATATATAATTATTTGTATTTATTTTAAATGGTGAATAAAAAGGCTACATATATAATATATGTTCAGCTGGCAAATTCCTTTTCCAGACACATAATCCAATTAAATCAAGCACTATCGTATAAAGAGAGATAAAACAGTATAGATTAATTAATAATGCAACTACCGCTTGTATATTCATATAGTATGTCTTCAATTATTGAGTGGAGAAAAAGTATAATCATACTTTCACGTACCAAAGCATATATATAATTCTATATAGCATACCTTTTAGAACCCATATATATAATTAATGAATATTTACAGGCTATATACTTAACTAATAAGCAACTTAACGAACATGTATCTTATAGAAAGTAGTTTTGAATAATATCATATACATATATATATACATACATATAAAACTAGCTTATGAGAAATATATTACGGTGAATACGAATAATTATGTTGGGTTTTTACATTGATCAAGCTAAATTATCATTTAATTGACCATATAACAAGGACCCTACATAGTTTTGACACAATGTTGTTACACTATAATTAGAGCGATTAAAGTTGTGACGATAGATCATAGTTAAGCATATGTACAAAATAATTAGAACATCACTACTATAAAAACAAGCTTTTACATGACTTTTTTAGGGCAGTCACCTATGTGAGCCCTAAAAATAGCTTATTGATTTTTTAGAACACTCATTGAGAGTTTTTAAAGAATTTCTTTTAGGACGCGAAAGTGATTTGCGTCCTAAAAGCGTGAATTTTTTGTTATCAAAAGTTCTTGGACTTTTTTGGACACTCATTGAGAGTTCTTAAAGAATTTATTTTAGGACACGCAGTGAGAGCCCTGAAACTTATGTATGTCCTAAAAATTTGAATAATTTTTTTAACAAAAGTTTTATTATATATTAAATCAGAAAAGAAAAAAAAATACTCAGCCCATTCTCTCTCTTGCTTCCCCCATTTCTCCTTCTCTCTCTCTCTCTCTCTCTCTCTCTCTCTCTCACAACTTGCTGCCAGCCACGAATGGCGGCTCTCCGGCCACCCCTTGCCTACACACGCCACCCAGGTGTCTTCCCCAGCCCCTGAAATCCCAAGCCTTGCGAGCCCCTAGTCGCACGTGCCCCCTAGCCCTCTCAACAGAGCCTCAAAAGTTCGGTGACTATGTGGGTTTCTGAAACTTTTTGGGCATTTTTCGACCACCTCGAGCCTCCCCGAGCCAAATGACCACCACCATTGCAAATCTTGTGCTTTGGGCTTCAAAACCCACTAAAGGATCGGAGTCAATGGTCGTTGGAATTGGAATCGACGTTCCCCAAAATCCATGGAGATTTGAGAATTTATGGCTCTAATCCGGCCATTCTAGGCTTTTCTAAGAGAAACCACCACCACCATGACGTTCCTCGAGCTTTGGGCTTTGAAGCCCAATCATCGTTTTTTCGAACCACCATCGTGGGGTGGTGGTGCCACCGTCATCGTCGAAGCTCTGACAGGAGCTTTGGCTACCAATTAATTTTTTAAAAATAAAAAATAAAACTTTTTAGGGCTCGCAATGCGAGCTCGAAAAACATTCTTTTAGGACTCATAACGCGAGTCCTAAAAAATCTCACTTTTTAAGGCTCTCAAATAGAGAGCTTGTGCCCCACGAGCCTAAAAACTTTTTAGGGCTCGCTAGCCTTTTTGTAGTAGTGCATAAGATATTATTATATAATTTGAATAATAATCCTAGAAATACTACAAAAATAGGTTTTATTAACTTCGATTTTTGTAAATAGAATTGTTGGGGAAAAAGTTGTTCATTTGATAATGGGTATGAGTGGTGGTTGAAAATACCCATTGTTTTGGGTTTTTGAATGGATTTTCAGCATCCAAACATGTTTTTGAACTTTGGAGTAGGTATAGATCGTTAAATTAAATATTTGTTCGTATGATTTTTAATTTTCAATTTTATTTTTTGGTTATTATTTTGGATTTATTATATTTTTGATAATATATTGATAATGTATAGGTTTTGAAGGTTGATAATATCTCAATTTAGAGTTGCATTTGACTATTTAAGAAGGTATGAATCTTCCAAATATGTGTTTATGATAATTTTCTTCATTAATCTGAATTTAATATTATTATATTAATAAATTTAATATTTTGTTCAAAGAGTCATTTGTATAAATATGTATTAATGTTTAGTTTGTATTAATTATTAAATATGTTTGGTTATTAGCTAGTTATATATCAACTCAATAATTTTAATACTTTATTTTTGTTTAAACTTTTTAGGATAATTATTGTTTTGACGGTATTTGGGTTTTGAATTGGCGGTTAATAGCTTAAAGATTAATTTGAAGGTGAGTAACTTACTTTAATTTATTATTATTTTACATATTTATAGAATTATAGTTAAATCATATTGAATTTAGTGGAAATTAAGTTTGAAAATTAGTGAAGTAAGTTCAGGAAAATTTGTGTTTGCAATTGCAGTGGTATAAGGGTAAAATGATGTATGTTGATTGTTGTGTTTCCTTTTATTGAATTAATATGTACTTATGAAAATGAGATATGTTATAGAATCAGACAAAACTCTGTCCAATTTTTTTATGATTTATTAATCGAACGTTTTAATATGTAATATTTTTTTAAAAAAAACTTTATAAGAATTATTTATTACTATTTTGAAGATTAATTTTGGAGGTGAGTAATAATTTTATTTTATTTATTACTATTGAGTATTGACACATTTATTTATAGAGTTATAATTTATACTTTTTAGGTTTGGCGGTAGGTTTTGAATAGGAAATCGAGAATTTGTGTGGTGTTGTGATAACCATAAGCCCCTAGTTTGAAGTGATTAACCTTATCATGCCTCTTGACTAAATACTGTTATTTTGAACCACGTGGCTTATGGATACCGTTAAAATTCAAGGCAAACATTCAAGATGGAAAATGAATTAGCATGTGTTCTATTGTAATTGGAGACTAAGATTTGCTTTTTGATATGAAGTATCCCTTCAATTTCTCATAAACTTGACATGATTATGAAGTAGTCCCATTTATAGGGAAAATTCTCCTAATTTAAAAAAAAAAAAAATTTAATAGCTAAGAAATTTCAATATTTTAAATAATTATTTAGATAAACTTAAACAATTTAGATGTTTATGTGGTACTTAATTTTTTATTTATATATGAATGTGTGAATATGTATATATTAAGTCTATATAGTTTGTGAATTTTATTTAATTTTAAGTTTATTGGAATGTTCAAATAATTTTATTAATATTAAATTAATAAAAAATTAGAATTAAAAAATAATTATTAAAATATTTTATAAAATACCAAAATAATAGTACAAATAAAATGAATATATATTTTTTTAAGAAAAAATACATTTAACTTCGGTTATTATATAAAAACTAAAATTACAACCGAAGTTAAAAAGATGGTACATTTTAACTTTGGTTTGTACATAATATAACCGAAGTTAAAGATATTCCGTAAGTATTACTTATGCATATTTTAATGACCTTTAACTTTGATTTTTATGTAAAAATAATCGAAGTTATAAACTTTTACTTTTAATTTTGATCTTTAAATACTTTTAATTTCGTTCGGATTAATTTCAATGTTCGGATTAATTTCAATTTATATTTATGTGAGATTCAAAGAATAATAAGTGAAAAAACTCAAATTAAAGTCTATTTTTGTAATAGCCGTGCAAATTGACACCAATAATTAATCCTTCATATTATCAATAATTTATTTTTAACAATATTTCATGGTAAAAGGAAAACTCATAATTATTACGCTGAATAAAAAGGCATAATGAAGGAATTATATCGACCAAAAAAAAGTATGGAATATATAATTATTCATGCAAAAAAAATCACAAAATTGTACCACTGAAAATAGCTCTTTCTGCTATACAAATTACAGGACTTAGTTTTATTTCATATATATATATATATATATATTTATATATTTCATATATGGATCATATTTTTATGTCCTATTTTTTTTTTACAGAATATGTAGATGTCGTTATGTCTGTTTCCGCTTATTAATTCCTATATGGAAATATATTTCACTTCTCTATAATCTACAAATTAAATTTAAAAAAAAAAAAATCCAATTACCAACCCATACCCTTTCCTTCGTCATATTCGGTACTCCGATCAATGAACCATGCACACAAATTCATTCCCAAAAAAAAAAAAAAAAATCTCTCGAAAAATAAAAATATAAACTATTAACAGTTCTTTTTTCAAATTTCGATTTTCACTGAATTAAGAATCCAAAACGAATGGAGTCTGTAAGAGATCGTAGGGAGCCCAGAGAGCGTCCAATGGGCAGGGCCGGTTCGCGTCGAGGCGAGCCCACGGCTTACCTTTCCCACTCCAATGCAAGAGGCTGACCGGACCGGGATGAAGATCCCGGCAAAGTCCCCGGAAATTATCTCCTCCGAGACCGTGCTGGTTCCAACGGTGATCAACGGAAGCAATGTTACCGGCGAAGACCAGTAAAAAGGGCGGGAGAGAACCCAACTCGTAGATCCTCATTCTCTTCTGGAGCTCCATCCATTCCTCGATCTTGTTCGTGTGGTCCCCACCTCTCCAACGGTCCAGATCGATCACCATCACTCCGGTGTTGAAGTAACAGGGCCTCCGGTTAGCGAAGGTCAAAGAGAGAGACGGGTTTGACCAGAATGTTGGGGTAAAATAAGAAGTGAAATTGGCGTTGCAGTATTCCGGCGCGGCGAGTATAGAGTTTACGCCGAGTTCGGTGGCCGCTAGCTTGGCAATGTCGTCGACGAGGATGAGGTCCGAGTCGAGATAAACGACACGTCGTACGCAGAGCGGGAGGAGGTCAGCCAAGTAGCTCCGGGCGTAATTGAGGGGGCAGTCCAAGGCGGAGCGAATAGAGGTGGATATTAGACCCGACACGGCGGAGTCATCAAAACGGTAGATTTGGAATTTCAGGTAAGGGAAGGAGGTGGAGATTTTGGTGCGTAGGTGGGACGCGTTGGCGGAAGCGGAGGCGACGAAATGGAATAGTACGTTCTGGGGGCATGAGGAGTGTTGGAGTACGGACAGGATTGCGGCCATAGAACCCCGGATGTAGGCGGTGTCGAGGGTCATTGCCACGTGGACGGCGTGCTCAGAGCACATGGGGTTGTCGTTTTCATCCGGGTCGACTTCGCCGTCCGCTTCCGCATTTCCGTCGACGGAGGGGCAGTCCGGGGAGTTGTAGAACTGCGGAGCTTCTCTAAATAGTTGGCCGGCAACATTTTCGACGGCAGCGGCTGCAGTTGCCGCTGTGAGCAGAAAAGGTGAGAAGAAGAAGAGAAAAGGAATAAGGAGTAGAAGCAATGGTTTGGACATAGCTGAGAAGCTAAGTCTAAGCACAGACAGCTAGCTAATGAGTTTATTATGTGTTGAGACCTTTGAGTGAGTCTCTAAGAGAGGAGTTGTGTGTATTGGTTTGGATACCTTTTTAAATTAGGATTATTGATTGGAAAGGTTAAAGGACACGCTTTTATTTTTTGTTGAAATTTTACAAATTACAACAAAAAAAAAAGTACATGAAAAAAGAAGAAGACAGGAATCAATGTGTAATAGCTGGATGAAGGTAATCCTGAAGAGCTATATAGAAGAATAAGGCTTTAAGTCAAATATAAGCCAATTGCACATTCTTTTTTTCTTTTTTAAACTTAATATTAATTTTAATAAGTACCATCGATTTATTATTAT
Organism: Humulus lupulus; assembly: GCF_963169125.1. Classification (NCBI taxonomy): domain Eukaryota; kingdom Viridiplantae; phylum Streptophyta; class Magnoliopsida; order Rosales; family Cannabaceae; genus Humulus; species Humulus lupulus. Next base: position 191,129,098 of record NC_084802.1, read on the forward strand.
TCCTTACAAAATATTTTGAGGGTACATGTAACTCTTGAGGGAGAGATTGGTATTGTGTTTGTCAATGGGGACCACAAGCAGTCAGCTAGGTAGTCATACATCATTTTATTAATGGTTGTGTTTAGTGCACTTCTAAGTTCTCTCCCAATTATAAATGTTATATAAATAAGATTGTTGTAGACTTGTGTAGTTGTATTAGTAGTTACAAATTAAAATTTTTACTGAAATTTATTAATGATGTTGATGAAATAGGAAAAAGAAAAGGACGTACATGTATTTTTAATTTTAAAGATAGGTTATTTATTCATGCAAAAACAGAGGGAAAAGAAGTGATTATGATGTTATAGATATAAAAGGTTCGTATTTTTTTTATTAGAGTTTCTTCATCCACAAAAAAAAAAATATATATATATATATAAAGAAATTAACTTATTTGTTCTGGTAACGAAAGTGAAACCTTGACTCTTCAAGTTAATGTGTTTTCAACGTGCTTTGAGTGGTTCGCTTACTTCAATTTAAATCCCCTTGTTAGTATTTGCTAATTAAAAATGACACTAGGCTAGCTAAAATGTCATTGTTGCTTAACACGAGTATAATACAAATATATATATATACAATTGTCATAATTCTGTTGTAGAATAATGGACCGTATTTTTGTTCTCTCTTATTATATTCGTTCTATGTCCTTTTATTCTTTTTCTCAATCAAACAAATATAGATGAAACAAAAAAAAAAAAATGGTTTTGTTACTTGTTAAAAATATTTATTTAAAACAAGCACATCGAGCTAAAAAATACAAATTAAACGAGGAAATAAATTTCGAGATTTTGTACTCCATCGAAATATATGTATACACACTTTTAATGGCTACCAAGTTTACTTTAATATTAATTATTATATTAAGATCAATGATTCATATTTATAGTTATTCATTAATATTTTTAAAAATAAATTTTGAATTTTTTAAAATTTTAGAAGGGTTATGTGATGAAAAATATATATTTTTTATGAAAATATAATATTGTAAATTTTTTATTTTTCAAATGCATATCAATTTCTAAATATAGTTAGTGTCTCTTATTGGTTGGAAACAGCATTAATTATGACAAAAAAAACTAAATTCAAAATTAATATAAAAAAATATTTATCTATTGATGACTTACTATAATAAGTCACTATATTATCATATCATCATAATTATTAGTACCAATTTATAAATAGTAAACTTGAGAAATATTCCATAAATATATATATATATATATAAAATCTTATGTTGCATGAATTTCAATAATGTATTGACCACATGTGTTGTTTTGTATTCATAAAAAATAATAAAGGGCGGCACTTTATAATTCAATCTTGTTCACTTTTGTTTTTATTGTAATGGTATGAATATATTATATATATATATATATATATGGACCCACAAGCTTATTTTTTTCCATCCATATTTTCCATGTAATGCTTTTTCTTATCAAATTATATCTAACTCCATTAATAATGAAAAAAAAATTACAAACTCTCTAACTCATTTACTTTTATATTTTTCGAAAAAATTATTATAATAATCATTTAACTGTTGAACATTTTTATTTTGTTAATAAGCTGCTGGTTCAAAAATCTCTCTCATGGGTTGAACTATCACCGTCTATGAAAACTATTTTGTAGCAACCGATCCAAAAATAAACATTTTATTTCATTAATTATTAATTTTAATGAATAAAGACTGATCCTATATATATACTTTGTGACCAAGTTTGGTTTATATATAACACAAAGGTAAAAAGATATATAAATAATATATGGTGTAAAATACAAAAAAAATTGTTAGGTGATCACATGTGTACTAGTCATTATGAGTCATATAAAAGAAGGTTCGTTCCAAAATATGAATATTCTGGTATTTATTATTTTTGCGTCATACTTTGCTTGTAACTCCATCGCAAGTACCTTAGTTTCAAAGCTCAAGATATAATAAAGAGATCGATGATCAGTGCTTCAAAAGGAAAATGCTGTGTGTTGTGATTGATTAGTTTTTAACATTCGCTAGACTATCTTTTTCATCATCATCTTCTTCTTAATTTTTATTTTTATTATTATTTTTTCTTTTATTAAATAAATAAATAAATCATTTTTATTTTTATTTTTCTTCACATCTATAAGTTGCCCACCACATCTTGCCGTGTAGTTACTTTCTGCAGGCCCTGGAAGAAGCCACCAATGATAACAATATTAATAGCACAATTAGTATAACACAGCACCCACAATACGTACAAACCCACCAAAAGTACTATGCATCTCCCATTTTGTCCATAATATTCCTTCTCTCTTCCTGTTCTCCATATTCTTTACATTTTAATTTTATTACAACATGCATGCTATGCTTGATCATAACATTCAGAAAAGTCTTGGTCTACCATATCGAACATCTCCAAACTGCTATATTAATACGGATGATTCAATATCTAATTTGAGCCATATATATATATATATAGAGGAGAATTCTATACGGGTTTCATTTTAAGCTCTACCGGTAGGGTTCTCAGTATTTACAACTCATGAACAGTTTTCGGCGCGATTTTTTTTATGACCGTGTATATTATAGCTATTTATAGCATCCTGCAAATTTTTTAGAAAATTCCGAATAGTTTACAGTACCGAAAACTAGGATCAAATATGTTGTTGCATGCGTGACTAATTTTTTTTATGCGTGTGGAAAACAAAATGTTTGAAACTAGTTTTCAGTAAACTATTCGAAATTTTCTGAAAATTTGTAGATGCCCTAAATAGCTACAATATACACAGTCATAAAAAAAAGTCGCGCCAAAAACTATTAACGGGTCGAGAAACACTGAGAGTCCTATCGGTAGGACTTATAAAAAATTCACCTATATATGTTTTTGAAATATTTAATATTATTAAACAGTCGAGCGCGTGTGCTTTTGTCGAGTTAAATATGTACGAAAAAATACTCATATTTTTCATAGAAATTATACCTATTATACTTGCATGTAAGTATTTTTCAATTTTAATTTACTTATGATTCTTACTCTTTTTTGTCTCCTCACTTTTAATTTATTATTTGGACTTTATAATTCTGCTGGAGTTTGGTATACGAGATCACAAGATGTCTTAAGTATTATTGAGGCTCATTATACTACTTTTTTTTACGTCTTCTTATCCTTCTCCTGATGATATTGAAGTAGTAAGTGTTAGATTAAATATTAATTTAGATGCATAATAATTTTAATACGGAATAAATAAATTATTAATAAGATTGAATATTGTATCTCTAGTCACTGTTATTGATAATTTCGATCTATAAACTTTAGATTTACAAAAAAAAAAAAAAAAAAAATTAGAATGAGTACACAATCTTCAAAACTCTCACTAACTCTTTTAGATTGAGTTACTGAAAGTCAGAATGAGCAGTGAACTTGGAGACCGGTACTCTATATTTATAGGGTGAGACCTACCATCAGAGTCTCTGCTACAGTTACAGAGGTTGAGATATTCCCTCCATTTAGTAAGGAAATTCAAATTGGGTTTAACAGATAAATATTGACCATTAATTTTGATATATTAAATGAATAAAAAATCAATTAGTTATAACAAATTGATTTTGAATATATATCTTTATAAAATATTCTAACATTCTCATACTTGGTCATCATTTAATTAATGTATAATTTAAGCCCAACGATTATCCTTATTAGATAATAAACACATGAATCATGGCGATAGGTCCTTCTTTTATGGCGAGTATTATCATCCATGTATTACAATATATTTTTTACATAACAATGTACTTTATGTGACTATGTACTTAAACGAATAAACCCTATGTTTATTCAGGTCCTATGAAGGTAAACTTTTCTCAAATAAAATTAAGATGCGCATAAATATGAGAAAACATCAAAATAAGAGTTTCATTGATAATAACTTCAGTTTGTATAATAAATTTACATAAGGGAACCAAATCCCATGTTCACTACATGATCCTTGAATTTATGAGGTGGCAAGCCTTTCGTCATAGGATCAGCCATCATCAATTCAGTGCTAATGTGTTGAATGACCACTTTATTTTCTTTAACACGTTCTCTCCCGGCTAAGTACTTTATGTCGATGTGCTTGCTTCGACTACCACTTTTGTTGTTCTTAGCCATGAATACAGTAGCTGAATTGTCACAGAACATTCTCAATGGCCTAGATATGAAATCTACAACTCTAAGGCCTGAAATGAAACTCTTTAGCCATACACCATGCGATTTAGCCTCAAAACACAAAATGAACTCGACTTCCATAGTAGAATTAGCAGTCAAGGTCTGTTTGTTACTCCTCCATGATATAGCTTTACCGGCAAACATAAACACGTAACCAGAGGTTGATTTACATGAATCAGTACAACCAGCAAAGTCTGAATCTGAGTAGCCAACTACTTCCAGGTTGTCGGTTCGTTTGAACATGAGTTTGTAATTTTTAGTACCTTGAAGGTACCTCATATCTTTCTTTGCAGCTTTCCAGTGGTCTAACCTCGGGTTACTCTGAAATCTTCCTAACATTCCGACAACAAAGGCAATGTCGGATCTTGTGCACACCGGAGCATACATTAAGCTTCCGACAGCATAAGCATATGGGATGTTCTTCATTTATTCATTTTCAAAATCATTCTTTGGACATTGGCTCAAATTTAATTTATCACCCTTAACGATAGGAGCAACATTTGGTGAACAATCTTTCATCCAAAATCTCTTTAAAACTTTGTTAATGTAAGTTTCTTGAGATAGACCTAAGATACCTTTGAATCTATCTCAGTGGATCTTAATGCCAATGACATAAGACGCATCACCCATATCCTTCATCTCAAAGTTCTTTGAGAGAAATTGCTTCACCTCATGTAGCATGCCTTTATCATTAGTTGCAAGGAGAATATCGTCCACATATAAAACAAGAAAACAAATCTTACTCCCACTGACCTTTTGGTATATACATTGACCCATGCCATTTTCTTCAAATCCAAAGGAAGAGATGACATCATGGAATTTTAAATACCATTGGTGGAATGCTTGTTTTAAACCATAAATGGACTTCTTAAGCTTGCAGACCAAATGCTCACCATCACTAGAGGAAAAACCTTCTAGTTGTTTCATGTATACCTCCTCCTCTAGGTCACCATTCAGGAAGGTAGATTTCACATCCATCTGCTGCAGTTCTAAATCTAAATGAGCAACTAATGCCAGGATAACTCTGAGGGAATCTTTCTTAGATACCAAAGAAAAGGTCTTCGTGTAGTCCATTCCTTCTTTTTGAGTGAATGCCTTAGCAACGAGTCTCGCTTTGTGTCTCTCAATGTTGCCTAATGAGTCTTTCTTTGTTTTGAAGACCCATTTACACCCAATAGCTCTCGTCCCATTAGGCAACTCATCAAGATCCCAGACTCCGTTGCACTTCATAGAATTCATTTCTTCATTCATGGAATTGTACCACAACTTCGATTATTTGCTATTCATAGCTTGTGAAAACGTTTTTGGATAATTTTCGACTCCAATATTGTATTAAGATTCTTGCAAATACACAATGTAGTCACTAGGTATCACCGATTTTGTTGTCCTAGTGGATCTTCTTAAGGCTACACCAGCAGGCTCTTGGGGAGCGGGTGGTTCAACTTGTTGTTCAACAATTATAGGCAACTCCTGAACAACTTGATCCATTTGAACTTCATCATTGACTTATGGATCTTCAACAATTGGTTGTGGCGATTCAACATCCATTTGGACTTCAGGGGTGTTATGAACCACAATCAATCTTGCTCTTGAGGTGGAAGGTTCTAAAGGATTTTTCTCAGAACCTAAGTCCTTGGATTGATCACTCTCACTAATCGAGGCATTTTCAAGAAATTTTGCATTCCTTAATACCACAATCCTAGTGCTATGAGATGGACAATAAAACTTGTAATATTTAGACCTTTCAGCATATCCAATAAAGTATCCACTTATGGTCCTTGGGTCCAGTTTCTTTTCTTGTGGATTGTATACCCTAACTTCAGATGGGCATCCCTAAATGCGTACATGTTGCAAACTCGGTTTCCAACCTGTCCATAATTCAAAAGGAGCTTTTGAGACTGCATTGGTTGGAACTCGGTTTAATATGTACACAGATGTTTTTAGAGCTTCACTCCACAAGGATTTAGGAAGATTAGAGTTATTGCTAAGCATACTTCGCACCATTTCAATCAATGTTTGGTTTCCCCTTTCTGCAACACCATTTACCGGGCGTGGTATATTGGGCAACAATCCCATTTTCTTGAAGAAACTTTGCAAAAGGGCAAGGTGCTTGTCCATCTTCAGTGTATCTACCATAATATTCTTCACCTCTATCTAATCTCACTATCTTAATTTGCTTGTTGCATTATTTCTCTACTTCAGTTTTAAATATCTTAAAGACATCTAATGCTTCGCTTTTGTTATGAAGTAAGTAGATATACATGTAGTGTAAGTAATCATCTATGAAGGAGATGAAGTATTTCTGACCATATGAGTCCATGTCCGAACTACATATATCAGTGTATGTATGATTTCTAATAGTTCATAACTCCTACGGACACCACTTTTCTTAGACTTGGAGGTATGCTTTCCTTTAATGCAATCCACACAAGTATCAAAATCAGTAAAATATAAGGTATTGAGTACCCCATCTTTCACTAATCTTTTAATTCTATCAATGGAGATGTGTCCCAATCTCCGGTGTCATATTGTAGAGGAATTCTCTTTCATAACACATCTTTTATTGCCAACGTGAACATGCACAATATTACAAGCGGTATTGTTTTGCAAATTAAGGCAGTAAAGACCATCAGACATAATACAATTTCCAACACATTCATGTTTATTATATAAATTAAAATATTTTTCTGAAAATGTAAAGGAAAATCCAAAAGGTACAAGTCTTGAAATTGAAATCAAGTTTCTAGAGAAACTTGGTACATAAAAGGTCTTTTCTAGTTTTAAAATAAAACCGCTACTTAAAACTAAATGGCACGTTCCAATTCCCTCCACATGTGAGCCCACCTTGTTTCCGGATAAGATGCTTTGCTCACTTTTAACTGGCTTCCTTAGGTTTTGTAAACCCTGCAAGGAATTTGAAATGTGAATTGTTGATCTAGAATCAATCCACCATGTGTTAATATTAACATTAGCCATATTAGATTCATAACATATGAATGAAATTGGATTACCTTTGTCATCCATCCATTTCTTGAACTTGGCGCATTCCTTTTTCGCATGCCCCTTATTTTTTTAGAAAAAACACTTGATGGAATCCTTCTTTATTTCGCCTTGGGGAGGCACTTTATTTTTCCCCTTGTCCTTCTTGGATGGTTTGCGTTTCTTTCCTTGGGTGTCTATGTGAGCACTTTCACCTTGTTCCTATAGGAGCCTTACTTCTTCTCGAGCACACATGGTTATCAGTTCATTGATACTCCATTTGTCCTTATGTGTGTTGTATGAAATTTTGAAAGGCCAGTATTGAGGTGGAAGATTGTTAAGGATCTAGTGAACTAGGAAGGTTTCAGGAATAACTACATCAAGCATCTTCAGTTGAGCAGAAATGTCCTTCATCTTTGAGATATGTTCTCTAACTTCTTTGACACGAGTGAGTTTTGTGGATGAGAACTAGTGGGTGAAGTTGTTGTAAAGTGGTTTTTCCGAAGTGTCGAATTGCTCATCGATAAGTTTGATCAAGTCTTTGACTTTCTTAGGTTGCTGTACCAATCCACGCATTCTCATAGGGATCTTGGACATAATGAACATGATGGTGAGGCGATTAGATCACTCCCATTTTTCATATAGTGCGATCTCAGCAACAGTGCTAGTCGCAGTGATGGCAGCAGGTTCATCCCTCCTTATTGCGTAGTCCATGTCGGCGCAGCCTAAGTGAAGAAGAACTCGTTCCTTCCAGATTTTGAAATTGTCACCCCTAAGCTCAGGAATTTCTGCAAGGGTTTCAGCGAAACTAGAGGAGGATGAAGAAGATGCATGAATATGATTACAAATTTAGATTTCTAAAGATTGAGGCTTAATGAAGTTACGTTTTACCAATGTATAACATGCTAAAGGATGAAATTTTATTAAACAAAAATTGCATGTGGGCTAAATTTTTAATTTAATAAAATTGGATGTACATGATGATAGATTATTCAAACAAATTATTTGGGATAAATTAAGGTTTGATACTTATATCTAAATTAAACTTTATGATAAAACTATTAAATTAATTATCATAAGTCCTGTGGGTAAATTAAGAAAATTAATTTAATATATTATCCTAATTAATTATATAAATATAATAAAACCTATGTGGGATAAAATTATTATATCTATATATAATCAATCACAATTTATGTCCATTATGTGATCCTTTCAGATTAATATAATTGTATATAATTAAAGATGTTGTGGCTACTCCCTAATTATTTAAAATTATACGATTCACTAGACATTATGTTTTAGGCTCTATGAAGACCTAAGAACAATTTCGTTTTAACATAATAGGCAATCACAGAGAGTAGTACTCCGAGTATGGTCGTCCAAAAATCATTAAAAACCGTTCTGGATTGAGCATTTGTCTCAGTTTCATGTGTTCTTATGTCAACCACAAAATTGTTTATGTATTATTCATAACCCAAAATATTTTATGAATAATTTATGAATATTAATGTGAATATTTTATGAATATAAATGTGCTAAATATTATTTAACCTATCTTAATGTTTGAATATAATCTAAATATATCTAGCACAATTACGGAATATAAAACATATTTAAAATGATAAATTCATACATATAACATTAAATATAATTATACTAAAAATAAATTTTGCATGAATAATAACAAAATAATCATACAAATTAGCATAATTATTTATATGTAGGAAAATAAATACAATAATTCAATATATATACTTAATGGCAGAAAAAATCCATGCTAAATAGCACAATAAAATCATTTATTGATTTGGTGAATTAATAAAATAATTGCACAAACTTAATTATAAATAAAAAATGTAATTACATTCTTAAAATAGCACAATTATTTAATATTGCATGAATAAAAGAAATATACCATGCAATAAATACACCAACAATAAAGTAATTGCACTTTTTAATTAATTTCCAAATATATAATTATTTACCCAAAAAATATTTACTTGATGACGTGGCAAGACTAGTACGCACGTGGGATTCGCGTGACAAGTTAAGTAGTTACGTTCTGGTCAACCATCTACCAGAAGAGAATTCACTCGGCAGAAGGCATATTTCATGGCGACTAGGTTGGTCACAGTATATTAGATACTTTCTATTGATATGTGATCTCACATTTATGTAATAATTATAATTTCCATTATTATTTAAGATACGCTTCTATTAAATGTAATCAAGGCCCATCGGCCCAGAAGGAGATCCTTGAGCCTACAAATAAGACTCAAAGGGTTCATTTGAGGGGGTTGGAGGATCTGGAGAGAGAGAAATATTGTTTTCACGCAATATCTTGTATCTTTTATTAAGCTTGTGAAACTCGGTAAACCCTTGTTTACTGATCGCAGGATTTTATTACATCAATAAGTACACTAAGTGGACATAGATCATTACCATCACCTGGGGCCGAACCACTACAAATCTTTGTGTAATTTATCTTTTTGGCTTGAATTCATCTCATTTCTATCGTTTTATTTGACTCCGTGTCATTGGCCAAACCAAGGGTCAACATTTTGGTGCTTTCATTGAGAGTTGAGCTCAAGACCTCCAGGAAGAAAAATGGCGAAAACAACTAGGAAAACTAGGAAAACTTCTGGTACTGCGCCAACCCAACCTCCTTCGCAAGGGGTGGCTGAGGATGAGCCACAAGTGGAAATGGAAGAGGAGGAGATGGATGTTGAAGCTTTGAGAACGACTCTGATTGTGCTGCAAGAAGAAGTACCAATTTGAGGGCTAATCAAGAGAATGTGGCTAAAACAATGGTATTGCAGCAAAGGGAAATTGATAGGCAGGGCCAAGAGCTGAATGAGCGGCAGACTGACATGGACTACCGGCAGAGGGATGCCACCGCTGCCTTGGAGGCAGCCATTCAGTTGGCCCAGGGACAGCTAGCGTCTGCCTCCCAACCGGATCAGCCACCTAGTACTCACTCGCAACAAAATCCACAATCAGATCATCCCCAACATTACCACAATCTGCCACAACCGGCAAACCCTCAGAGGCCAGAACAACCCCTATTGCTCAACAGGAGAGTTTGTTCCAAGATCCTGAGCAGCAGCCACCCTCTCGTGCTGGTCAAGATAATCCCCAGCAGTAAAGGCAGAATAGGGCCAGGCAGCGTCCTAGAAGCCTTAGATGCCAGCCGGCTGAGGAACAAAACCCCTCAAGCAGAGGACAACATCCTTCTGCGAGTAGAAGGCAGGTGGAATCAGGCTCTGCGGTCAAGGGTCCCCCACGGCATAATAATGCCCAGGGACCTACCGACCAACGCAGGCTTCCACCTACCTATCAGGACATTCCAGCAGGGAGAGGGAGAAATAGTGCGAACAGCAGGTCGCACCGTCATCGGTCAAAATTTAGAGATAGCCATGACTATAATAAGGCGGATT